>NC_085138.1:137544077-137605283 GCF_035046485.1 Aedes albopictus | reverse complement strand
TTTTGTATCTGATTGTACTTAGATTAAACTAACTTAAAATGCAAAAACATTACAAATTGGCTTACCAGTCATTTAACAGATGATGTTTTTCTGCAAAACTGGCCTTAGATGAGCGGAATCTGGTTACCAAATGCCCTGATGGTACCATGGATCCTGTGCTACACACCTCCATCTGCACTACGATGCCGAACCCCAGGTCCTTAACCCTCCTTTGGCATTAGGGCCATTTTTTACCCAAACCGTACACTACATCAGCGAGCTGCTGCCAACGAGATACAAACGGAAGGTCGTCGAGTATGCGGGTGCTCCCAATATAGTTAAGATATCGACAGTTCCACGCACCGAGAGGTAAGTTATCTTTTTCTACCGCGATTTGCAATTGGTTCACGGTTAAGAATTTCAATAAAATTTCGAAGACATGAAATAAAGACTGACAAGCCTATGAAGTTCAATTTTGGTTTATTGTTTGTTATTTGGAACATTGGCGGATGTTTTTGCCCACACAAGATACGTCTCTGCCTCGTGCACGGCAATGATAAACATACTTGAAAAAAAAAACCATACAGACATGGTGGTGGTCTGTCAAACAATTGTTTAGTCTTAACTGTAAAAAGATAATCTCGCTAGTTTGTGACATGCCGATAGGAAATAAAAACCGGATGGGACTTTTATTCCGCCTGTGAAAAGTTGGCAGCGATTCTCATTTGTCGCTGTTTGGGTGGCGCTACAACAATGGGCGAAGTAGCCTCATTTAACTGGAAAGAAAAGGACAGTATTAGTAAGTCGTAGAAAGCTTCAAACCTTGGAGAACCACCAGACTCACCTTTGAATCACTTTCACACATATTCGAATCCAATTTATCACTAGTTGATGTGGTCCCCGAGGGTACGAGCGGTTGCTTGTCGGGGTTGATCACAGATTCATCGACCTTACCTTTACTACTGTTGTCGGCCAAAAACGAGGCAAAGCTTTGCTTGATCTCCTCTTGCTTCTGCTCAACCATTTGCCTTTGTTCCGCATTTTTCTGTGCGAAAGCCGTCGCAGATGGATGATTGGGTTGCTTGGAAAGCAGCGGTGGCACCGTTGCTGTAGTGTTGTTGTTGCGATTCTTGGACTTGATCATGGCCTGCAGCGGTACGAAGGCTCCTGTGCCGGCGGGGGTGTTCCGATTGAAACTGAGATTTTGCGGTCCCTTGGGACCACGCTGCCGAAGGTTGGTTGGATTGTGTGCCACGTGGTTGGAATACTGTGCGTTGTACAACTGCTGTTGCTGATGTATGTGGGCCTGTGGCGGAGCTTGTTGATAGCGAGGCATCGGATGGAACTGGTTGGGATGTGTGGGAACAGGTGGACCCGTCGGGTATACGTTGTTGTACGGAATGTTGAACGGTGCAAATGGTATATAGAGAGGTTGATGATTATGGTGCAGATTGGATGGCGGTACGTGCGGGTAATGATGGTTCGGAATTGGATTTCTGTGCTGAGTCTTTGACGACGGTGCGGTAGTGCTTGTGCTGGAGGTTTGTTGCTTCGTTTTGATGAGTTGATCGTCGGCGTTCGACGACTTTTTGGGCGATCTCCACGATGACGGTGGTTTTGGTAAATTCTTTGGCATAGGAATGTTGACTACCGGCGGAACTGCGGGTATGTCAGGAAGCTGCGATGAAGGAAAAAATATGTGTTAGAAAATATAGACAAAGATAATTTTTCAAATTTTAAATAGAGAAAAGGGACTTCGGCAGCTTTTAATTTATTATTGTCGCACCAACAGAAAGCGCAAACATCAAGCTTTCTGTTAATGGTGGTAAGATGTGTGAGTGGATCCCAAAAGGCCTCATATCGACAGAAACGTGTTTGTTTACGCAATTTTTAGAGTTTTTGGTCGAAAAAAATCGGGAAATTCAAATCAAAGCTGATATAAAATAAACAAAATGTTCACTACTTACCGGTTTATCTGATGTACCACTATCTCTATTGACAGGCACTCCCCCATTGGGAACATTGGAGGAAGATATCATCTTCTCCTCCTGACTGTTAATTCTGAGCATTTTTCGCAACATATCCGAAGGATCCGGCACCGCCATTTCTCCGGTTTTAGTTTCAGCAGACTTCTGCTCCGGCACAGCATCCGTAACAGTTTTGAACGGTGGTGGTGGATGTGGGGCCGTGTTTTTCGGTGATATGAAGCTTTTGATATCGCGATCGTCGAATGTGGACGGCACTTGTGATGATTCTCTTAGCTTATGCCAAAGTCTCTCGAAATCACAGGCAGTTTGCGAGTTGGAATCACTGGCTACAGTTTCCTCCAACGGTTTCCTATTGGCTAGAATGAAGGCCTTATTGGGATTCTTCTTCTCTATTCGCTCATTCAAACGTTTCTTGATCGATTCCGCCGTGGGAGTCGGTTTTTGAGGATGTATCCGGACCAACTCGTGCTTCCTCTGGTGTTGGGTGTGCTGATTATTGCGATTGATGAACTCTTCCGCCGGAAGTATGATGGGTTGGCTGGGGTCAACTTGTTTGTACTCCAAGTCAGCCGTTCCGAATGAGATATTCAGCACGGCTCCTTCGGCAACCCGCACGACACGATTCTTTGTTGCAGGGATACCAAAAACCTGAACACCATTAGGGAATTCCTTATCGAACAACACATCGAAGTATTTGTCGCTCTTGGCCACGACGCTTTCCTGCCGAACCGGGTTCGGATCCTTGGCCATGTGTATCCCGATGATCGTACCTCGATATCCCAGGGGAACGACTTCAGAATCCCTAGCGATGATCACGCGATCAAGCAGTTCGTAATTCGCCTGATGATCGATACTCCTCGCCTGTTTCATACCCGGTTTGTACAGATCCTTGGGATGGACGAACATTGTCTGCATGGTAGGCAGTTTGGTTGTCTGTTCGTTGACGAGCTTTACCAATTCTTCTACGGCGTTGGGTTCCAACGTTTTTGTACCACAAGTTCGCTTCTCGGCCTTGGCGTGATCCTGACTCTTGATCCAAGCCACCAGTTGTTTCAGTCCCACTTCTTCCTTGTGTTCTCCAAATACCTCATCTTCGAAAAGAATATCGCCTTTTCCAAAATGCTCCAATCTCTCAAATAGGTTAGGAACCTTTTCATGGTAGCTTTTGATCAACTCGATTGCTTTTTCCGAAAACATCCAGGATTTGTGCACCTTCCGGGTGTATCCAACCGTTTCGATGTCCTGCGTGACCATTCTTAGCTGCAACCCGATGTTCATCTTACCTTTTTCATCCACGTTGATCGACCGTCTGGCCCCAGGCATCATGTAGATAGTCGACGACAGTCTGCTCAGAAGATTGGCCGATATTCCTATCATTGATGCAGCGTCCTGCATGGTCAAGTAGTGGCTCTTGGCTTCTTCATTTATGTCGACTACCCTGTCCAGATTGGGTTCCTCGTGTATCTCGAACCGTGTCTTGATGCGCTTATGCCCTGCGGTCACATCTAGCACGTGGCCCAAACTTCCATACCATTGCGTTGCCCGCAAAAATACCAAACAGTTTTCGGGAAACATCTCTCGAATCTCCTGGTAGGGCTTCAGAGTTTTCAGCGCTTCCTTGAGATCCGTTACGACCGCCTGCACTGGGTACATGGTTTCCCCGATGTTCCACAGCTTGTTTAGTACGTAGCGATTGTCTTTAAGTACGTACTCGGTTCCGACGCACGTTTTAACGTGCACCAATTGGCTGATTTTACCCAAGTCAATCGCCAATCGGTTGTTGTGACTGAAAAGAGAAATAATTTTGTTATGAAACGTACTTCAAGCGTTTGCAGAATCTTCTTCTTTTGTCTAATATAAGAAAAAATATATAACAAAAGAATAAAAAAACAACCCGGAGGACCCAAGAGATCCTTCAGGACTTCCTGTGAGATGTCAGCGAATCCGCTCATCGGAACACTCCTTCCTCAACATCTGTGATACTAGTTTTAAGATAATCTGAGATCTAGGGTTTTTTGCATTCTTTTCCCTAAAATAGCCGAAAGAAGCTAGTAATTTTTGTTCTGTGTATTTATGTCTCATATTGAATTATTTTGTCAGTTGAAAGGTAAACCAAATCTCTGAAGTGTAAATGTGAATAGTAGGTATAAGAAAGTTGAATTCTGGACAAATAAATTAAATTGAAATTGAAGAATGAAGAGCTCTAATAAAATAGTTGCAGTTGCAGTGCCAACTAATCACTGAATGGTGAAACTAGAAATAATAGCCTGTGATTAGAAGAATTATTAGAAATGTTTCTGAAGAAACAGCTAGAATGTCATAAAGTTCCTCTGAATTCATTTGTTCGTAACTAGGCCAAACGACCAATTCGGCCAGATGGCATTCGGCCAAATGGCGTCCGGCCTAACGACATTAGGCTAAATGGCCGGACATCCTAAGAAACATGCGTTTTCAATAAACAGGATGGCAATCATGGTCCCACTACTAAACGCAATACGATGAAATTGAATAATAACATTATATTCTAAAAGCATTATTTAACCCTTCAGCAGTCACGCTGTTGTTTTTTGTACAATACGTTAAAAAAGGCCTGATCTACACAAATCAACGTGGTGGTGGTAGCGGTGACCAATTTCTTGAAGATTAACCCTTTATAAGGCAGTGGCAACTATATTGCCACCTACTGTTTGTATTTTTTTCTGTTTTATAACAATTTATTTCGAACTTTTTTTTTGGTTTACGCAAAATTGGGACTACTAACAACGCCTGGTATTTTTTTGGTACTAAACAAAGCTTTAACAACAATTTAGGAGCCATTTGTAGTCTCAAAAATGGCTAATTTTGACCGCGTGAAGAAAATTAGCTCAAACTTATTGTAAAATTATAGATTTGGTAAATATTTTAAGAAATAATCAAATTCTGGGTTGACATGAGGTGAACTACACAATTTATATTATGGGTTAAGCCCCAATCCACTCTAAAATCTCTTTTCCGGCTTTTTGTCGAAGTCAAAAGAAGAAAAGTACCCTAAACGGACAGTGGCAAGAATATTGCCACCAGCGCTGGTGGCCTAAACGGGCAGTGGCAACTATATTGCAACCTCAAAAGCTCGTTTTTGGGGTTAACGGGCAGTGGCAACTATATTGCCACCAGCGTTTTTGGGCTTAACGGGCAGTGGCAACTATATTGCCACCTAGATTTTTGAGAGTTTCTTTCAAACAAAAATTGTTTTGTACATGTAATCATGTATATAATCATTTCCATAATAGTATGCGTTGACAACTCTTCTAGTTTTCTCGGCCTTATAAAGGGTTAAGGATTTTTATTTACTCGAGCATTATTTTGCTCTGATTTTTTTGTTAATGTCTACAAAAAATTCATAAAAAATTATAGATTAACTCTTTTGGAAATTACGAACTCTTTTGAGGACTACCCTAGAATTTCCTTGTTTCCTTTTCAAATAATCTTCCAATACTATTCGCTGGAGGAATTCCTCCAGAAATTCTTGAAATAACTAAAAAAATCATCAGGTAATCCTGGAAAGTTCTTTGGTACATTTCTGAAAAGATGATTGAAGAACTTCTGAAATTTCAGAAGGATCTACTGAAAGAATTTTTGAAGAGAATCTGAGAGGAATTTCTGAAAAAGTCACTTGAGGGGATGAATCCCAGGAAGAATTTCTGAAAGTATACCTGGAGGAATTCCTAGATAAATTATGGGAGGAAACCCTAGAGAAATTTGGAAGATTTCTTGGAGGAAATTTTGGAGAAATTCCTGGAGGAATGCTGAGAGGAATCCCTAGAAAAATTTCAGAAGAAATCTCTTGAGGAATTCCTATAGAGGAATCTTAGAGAAATTTCTTAAGGAATCCTTGGAGGAATTCTTGGAGAAATCCTTAAGGGAACTCCTGAAGGAATCCCAGAAGCAATTTCTGGGAAAATCTCTAGAGATCCTGGAGGAATTCTTGGATGAGACCCAGCAGGAATTCCTGGAGAAATTTCTTGGGTGAATTCTTGAAGCAATCCCTGGAAGAATTCCTGGAGAAATCTCCAGAGGGATTCTATGAGGATACGCTGGAGAAATTTCTAAGAAAATCCCTTGAGAAGTCCCTGGAAGATTTCTTGGAAGAACCCTTGGAGGAATTTCAGGAGGATCCCCTGGAGAATGGAGGAATCTCTGGGAATATCCCTGGCGAAATTCGTGAAGAAATCTCTGGAGGAACTCCTCGGGGAATGTCTGGAGGAATTCCTGAAAAATTCCTGAAAGGATTTCCTGTATAAATTTCTGGAGGAATTGCTGACAGAATTTTTGAAGGATGTTCAGGAGCAATTCCTGGAGAAATTCCTGAAGAAATTTCTGAGGTATTTCCTGGAGGTATTCCTGGAGCAGTTCCTGAAAAATCCAGGAGGAATGCATGGAGGAGTTCCTAGATGTATTCCTGTGGGAATTGCTGGAGGAATCTCTAGAAGAATTCTGGAAAGCATTACTGGGTGAATTTCTAGAGGAATCTCCTGAGGAGTTCTATTTCTGAAAAAAATCCCTTGACAATTTCCAGGAGGAATCTCTAGCGGAATTACTGGAGGAATTCCTGGGAGAACCCTTGAAGAAATATGTGGAGAAATCCCTGAAGGGATCTCTGGAGGAATACTTGGAAAAATCCCTGAGAGTCCTGAGAGTATTCCTGAAGAAATTTCTGAGGATTTCCTGGAAGAATCCTTGGAGGATTTAGTGAAGAATTTCCTGGAGGAATCCCTGAGAAAATCTCTGGAGAAATTGCTGAAGGAATCCCTGAAGCAATTCCTGACGGTATCTCTGGAGAAATTCCTGGAGAAACGCCTGGAGGAATCTCTTGAGGAACGGCTGACATAATTTCCAAAGTAGGTCCAGGAGCAATTCCTGGAGAAATTCCTAGAGGAATTCCTGAAGAAATTCCTGAGGTAATTCCTAAAGCAGTTCCTGGAGAAGTGCCTGGATAGAATCCTGGAGGAATGCCTGGAGGAATTCCTAGAGGCATTCTTGTAAAATTGCTGAATGATGAAATGTCTGGACGAATCTGTTGAAGAATTCTTGAAAGAATTACTGGATGAAATCTCTAGAGGAATGCTGGGAGATTTCTATTTCTCTATTTCTGAAAAAAAAAACTTAGAATATCCTGTAGGATTTCTAGCGGAATTTCTGGATGAATTCTTGGAGAAATCCCCGAAGGAATTCCTGAAATAATCCCTGGGGGAATCCTTGAATTTATGTAAGAATCTCTAGAGGAATTCCTGGAAGAATACCTGGCCCTGAAAAATTTCTGAAGGTATTCCTCCTGAAATTTCCTGGGAGAGTTTCTGAAGAAATCTCTTGAGCGAGGATTTGCTGGAGGAATCCTTAGAAGAGCTTCTGGAGGATATTTTGAAGGAATATTCGAAGGATTTTCTGCATGAATCCCTGGGAAAATCACTGAAGAATTTCGTGGTAAAATCCTTAGAGTAATTCCTGAAGCAATTCATGAAGGAATTTCATGAGAAATGCCTGGAGGCTTCCATGAAAAATTTCTGAAGAATTTCTGAAAAGAAGATTTTCTGTAAATATGTTCAAGAGCAATTCCTGGATCAATTCCTAGAGAAATTTCTGGAGGAATTCCTGAAAAATTTCTCTTGAGGTTATTCGTGCAGAATTTCCTGAAGGAGTTCCTGGAGAAATTCCTGAATAAAATACTGAATTTCTGGAGAAATCCTCGACGGAATTTCTGAAGGAATCCTGGGGGAATCCTTGGAGAAATTCCCGGAAAAATCCCTGAAGTAGTTCCTGGAGGAATTTTCAGCGGAATTCTCGGAGCAATCCCTACAGCAATTCCTGGAGGAAAATCAGGAAGAATTCCTGGAATAGTTCCAGAAGGTATTCCTAGCGGAAATCCTGTAAGAATTTCTGAAGGAATTCCTTGTTTATTTCCAGGTGAAATTCCTGGAGGAATCCCTGGAAAAAATCCTAGAGGAATGCCTGCATGAATTTATGGCTACGCCTATGGCCCTGCTCGATCTTCTAAAGCTAGTTTTTACAAATACTCACTGTTCGACGATGGCCCTGCAACAGCTGTCGAAAAACTTTTCGTTGTTCTCCCGTGGTTCCCGATCTTTCTCGAATATTTGCTTTGCGTCGGCTACCTTCACCACCTTGGCCTCGCTCAGATGAGGCCAGCTAACGAACACAATACGTCCGAGCAGTTCCCGTGCCAACGTTTCCGTCGTTTTGGCACTGTCCTTCAGCGGACGGTCGATAACCACCACCATGCTGGGGTTGCGACTGGGAAAATTGAACACCTTCACTCGTGCTTCTTTAATAATTCCCTGTGGGAGAAGAGTTATGACGATTATATTCTCTTAAATGCTTTTAGCGAAAAAAACTGTTAGTTTTTTTTACTTACGTGATATTGTAGATGCTTCATGGTCGGGAATCCTTTAATGTACCCATCCAGAATGGCACCTTTTGAGGGTCCCAGAACCAATTTATTGCTGACAACGTGCAGCTGAAACAAGGAAACCAAATCCAAACCAATCATTTAGTGGCACTACAACCCTGTTGATGCTGGTCACGACTCACCTGATCGCGATAAATTGCCGATTCTTTCACTTTCAGCTGTTCGATCTCTTCCAGTCCGTAGCAAGCGGGCAGCAACTCTGTGCCCTTGGAATCGTACTGAAATACGAGCATTGGTCCGTGAACGTTCCGTTGTTTTTCCTCATCCGTGAGGAACGCATCGCACGGTTCCATGGCTTTGAGTAGGCGCTTTTCGTCGATGAACGGAATGAGGACCACCGCTTCCCACGCTTGTTGCTTCCCGTTGAGATCGGTTTCGAAATTTTCCGGATAGTAGTCCACCACCGGACTGTTCGGATCGGTCATCAGCGTGTGGTAAGCACTGGGCAGGTGATCTTTACTGGCACTCGGCAGTACGCTCAACAGCTGTTGGAACGGAAGGAATGGTTTTCCCTGTTCAAAATCTAGCTTTAGACTACTGATATTTTGCAAATCACTGATGAACGGAGCGTAGTGATGCGGGTAGTACCAAGCCCAGGATGGGACACCACGATAGTAGTAGAGCAGTGTCCATTGGAGAGCCCTAATATAGCATTCGGTTTGTTCGGCCCGAGTTGCCCTAAAGAAAGGGAACCATAATTGACTTTATCTGCAATAAACTCAAAGGATCAAATGCGCAATTCTTACTCATTATAGTCCTGGTAGCCCAGTTTAGTGATATAGTAGTTTCGCTTATAAGCGTTAAATTCCTTCTCGAAGAATTCAGGATCATTCTCGATGTCACCGGGTGGTTCGAGGTCGTCCTCTTCGTCCGAAAACATATCACTCGATGCCTTTATAAATGCCGAAAGATCACTATCCATGTCGTCCTTAATGTCATCTACAATCACGTCGAACGCCTCAGTCTGCAATGATATTTACGTTGAAAAAAAAAATACGAATGTTACAGTAATTGTAAATGAGGGTAGTCATTAAAATAGTACATGCCGGATGATTTGTAAGCCAGTTTTTAAGCAAGTCATCCATACTTACATCGTCGTGCGATCTCTTTGATTTGAAGTACTTCAGATCGGTGTAGTTTTCCAGAAATATGTCCCTGTCGAATCGTGCCAGACGGTTCATCAGCACTTCCAGGCGTGGCATGTTGAGAATGCCTCCCTCGTTGATGTACCCATCCAGACTAGGCAGAATATCCATGTACGCTTGGAACAGCGTCGGTAGCGCGTTTTCGTTGATATGCAAATGCGGCAGATGTGGTATGAAATCATTACCGACCATGTAACCCATCAGCACCCAATCGTCTATCAGTTTGTAGATGTTGAACTCAAATTTCAGCTTATCCCGCACGGGGGCAAACTCCAGTTCCAAGTACTCGCGCATCAACGTCAAGTGCAACAGGTAGAATCGAGTTTCCTCAACGATGCTCGATTTCTTATCATTCTTGCCAAACTTGACTTCCTCTCTCAGTAGAGAAAAATGTTTCTCATGAGTGCAAAGTCCCAGCATGATCAAATCTGCATCCAAGCCATACAGGCAGTGGCGCGTATTTGAATCGAAATCCGGCGAAGCCTTTGCATATCTGATGTATTCCATAATTTTGTGCTCCCCTTCGCCGGGAGTCTCGTGTCCGCTAAGAATCACCTTACAGTGCTTCCACAGCGGATTTGTGCTAACTTTTACCTTAATAAAATGTTCCAGCGCTCTCTGGAGTCGAACCATAAAGCTTGTACCTGGCGTGATGCAATTGCTATCGAACCTAGCCTCCGTCGGAAGAACTTCTCCCTTCTTCTGTGCTTCTTCCATCTGTTCTTGCGCTTCGCGAGCTGAACGGAACCGACGTCCCCGTTGTTGGTTCATCTTGGCTCGTGGAGCCACTCCGTCGACTGCGATGAAAAATAGCTTCTGCGGACGGATCATCCGGAACAAAAATTCCAGATAATGGAATATGTCACTGAAGATTTTCTCCTCCGTTATTCGAAAGAAGACATCCGAATCATTCGGATGCGAGCAGTTGTGGATGATACCGTTCATGTCCAGGTAGAGGTTGTCGAACTCTGGCACCTGCAAGAAGTTATGGAAAGTAAGATAAAAGTGATTAGTTTAATAAGTTGAATCATGATCATATGGCTTTGAAAAAATAAACTATTTTGCCATTACTGAAGATTGTTTAATACGATTTTTTGAATTTATAACTACTTAACTAAACTGGTGAAAGTTTATTTTATTCTAACTACGGAACAGTACACAATTGGATTGTTCTAACCACGCGCTTCGAGTGTGGAAGTCCGTTTGATGAACAACTGATCATACCAAATACATGATCATACTTTGTCCCATACTGCTGGCTGTATCCTTGAGCGACGAGATTGGCTTTAGAGGGGCCACTTCCCGTGTGCCGTGTTGCACTTGATTCTGTTAACCCACTTTGAGACAACTGCTCTTCTGCCGGTTGAGAGGTCCTTCAACTGCCATGTTCCGTCCGACTCGAGCTGCGTCGTCGGCTCCCAGATTCACGAGCTTGACGCATCGCCTTCAAGACGTCCGAGTACTTAGACTGTTCAGTCTTGCTTGATGACGAACGCGTGGCCTTCCTATCACTTGACACCTACACTTCTAAGCCTTCTTGGTTTGGTGTCCCTGATCTCCTCGACCTGCGCTTTTTTACTTTTCCTTTTCCGCTCGACATTCGTCCTAGGGGGGTTAGTAGTCTCCTAGCCTTGCGGGCACCGCCAGACAGTTCCTATCTGACGGCTGCCTTAGGTCCTTACTTATGTTGGACTTCTTCTTCTTCTTCTTCTTTATGGCTCGACGTTCGCATTGGAACTAGGCCTGCGTCGCTTCAACTTAGTGTTCTTAATTGCACTTCCACAGTTATTAATTGAAGGGCTTTCTTTGCCTGCCATTGCATGAATTTGTACATTGTGTGGCAAATACAATGATACACTATGCCCAGGGAGTCGAGAAAATTTTCCCGACCGGAACGGGAATCGAACCCGCCGTCTCCGGATTGGCGATCCATAGCCTTAACCACTAGGCTAACTGGTGACCCCATATGTTGGACTTCTTGGACACAAAGTCGATGATCTTGCCAAGCTGCTGCTCAGACACCTCAATCGCGGACACCCCTTCTCACTTTTGGTTGATGGCCCTCATCAACCACGATCCGTCCACTATCTCCCCCGGCAGACTAGCCGGGGAATGGATCGGAGCACCCACGCTAGAGCTGAGTGCGCAGCTTCCCGCTCCTGACTCCTCACTTCTCCTTAACTTCTTGCGAAGGGATTAGCCTCACCACTACCACTAGCACTTGTTGTTTGTTTTTGATTATAATTAGACTTCATTCTTTACTCCCACGAGTTGCACGGGAAAGGAGGTCCATCACACCAGAGCCCTACATTAACGCGGTAAGGTACGAAATGCTGTGGGGAGTGCCCAGGTATCCCACTGGCTCCGCGTTAACGATCAGGCATCTTTTTCACCCCCTGGATCACTAATTCCTCGGCACGGGTCGCTTGACAACTTGAATTGGGGTTAGTAGTACTATTCTAAGCTGGCGATTACGCGGCTGATTCGCAAGAGAGAGAGGGGGGGGGGAGAGGATCGTCAGGCCCCGGGATTGTAAACCGTGCAATTTCGATGAGAATCAGCAGTTGTGATAGTACACATCCTTGCATTACTCCAGCGACGGTCTGGATGGGCTCGGAAAAGACACCTTTGTGCAGTACTCTGCATGTATGTAAATGCCTCGTACTGTGTTCGAATAAGGCCGATGATTTTCTCCGGGACACCCTTGCGCCTGAGGGCTCCCTGTTCGTTTCGAAATGTTTTTTGGTAACCAATGAACACCATAACACCGGTCTACACAGGATCCGGCACGAAATCCTGCTTGCTGCCGTCCAAGAGTTGCGTCAATCTTTTCCTGTATCTGGTTAAGGATCTTTTTGCAGAGGACTTTGAAAATGATACACAGCAAAATGATGCACCGCCTATTATCGCATACAGTCAGTGTCAGATCATCTTTTTTGGGTACCTTAACTAAGACGCTTTACATCCAGGCCGGTTTCCCATATGTTGCAGAATAATTGATGCAGCAGTTGTGCAGATACCATGGGGTCAGTTTTGAGCATCTCGACTGCTATGCGATCAACCCTCGGGACTCTGTTCGACTTCATGCTACGGATAGCTGTTTCTAGGTATCTCCTGCAATTATGGAGCTTCGGTGTTGACACTGGCAATGAGATGCAATGAAAAAGGTTTCCAAAGTGCCCGAACCAGCGTTTCAACTGGTCAATAGCTGTCCAGACACGGGCATTGCTTAGTCTCACTATGGCGACGTTAGGCATAATAGAGGAGACAAAAGTCGCTGGGATTTGCGGCTTTCTTGCCTTCGTCGGCTAGGGAGTCCGCTCACGCTTTTTTGTCCCGTCTACAGGAGCGTTTCGCTTCCTTCTCGGGAGCCGATTAGCACTGAAGAGCTGCAGCTTTAGCTCCTCGATTCTACTTTGCTCCTCTATCTTCCAGTTACTACTGCTTCGCTTCAAAATGCGTTTAAGATGCCTGTGTCCGCCAGCTGTCTCTGCTAAGGAGCGATTTTAGTTGTTTTATGCAATAAGATGCTGTTTTGTAGCTTTAGTCGCTATCCGGTCGTACAGCTTTGGGCTTCCTTGGAAGTTCCTTCTAAACTTATTTTTGGATTTCTACGAATGCTTCCAATGCAACCATAGTAGAAATTTGCCTTACTTCTTTGGGCATAAAATATCATAACTGTTGAGGAACTCATAAAAACTAAGCTGAGAAGCAGGTTTTGTCCCAATTACACCAAGAAGAAGGCTGCTGAGCATTTTAGGATGTTAATATTATTGTGAATCATAATCCGAAAACATAAAAACATGAGTGTGCTTTTACATTCATTTACTATTTTTCATGACATTGCGCCCAATCGTTATTTTTCAAGGTGCAAGCCATTGCATCTCCTTCCATTAAACAGTTGCGAAAAAAAATGCACAAAAATAAAACAAGCAAAACTTGCGTCCTTCAAAGGTTATCATAGGGGGAGGAATGGGACAACCTCCACCGCAAAAAAGCTATAAAGCCTTTCCGCAGAAATCCTATCAATCGATTCTCCTGAACGCTATGTTGATTCATAGCACTGTGAATTGCACAACAGTCACCAATTTCTCCAGAATTTATGCAATTAGGTACCAACATACCTGATTTTCGCGAATCAGCTCGCTCAGGCACGGATAGCGCTCGCTGATGTAGCGGAAGAACTTCGGAACTCCCATGATGCCGTGAACCGCGCTCGAGATCGGTCGAATCTATTCCACGAAAACGGTACAAAACTCAACCCTGCAATGAATGGGAGTTAATGCGATCCAATTAATTTAAACAAACTGCACTATTTTTACGTTTAATTCTTCAACAACAAAAAGCTTTGTTGGCCACCAAAAAGTGAATGTCGAACGAATGGCACTCGACGAGAGAAAGCTGAGTGAGAAGCACGGACGGAGGTGGAAAGGAAACTGTCAAACTACAAACGGCGAGGCGACAACGCGCAAAGTATCTAAATACCAAGGTAAGAGATTCCCTCTAATATTCATGGATTTGTAAGAAAAGGAAAAAAGCAAAAAATAGTTATGAAGTTTGCGCTGATTTGTATGGGCACATCACTATTTAGCAAACTTTCTTAAGAAGTTAAGCACTCCCATCATAGAAGCAATTATTTAATTGCATCTCACTGGATTAAAAGTGACCTCCATGCAATAAAACAGGAAATATCGCCATTTGAAAATCGGTTACAAAATATTTTTTATTGATTCTAAACATATTTTTTCAGCCTTTAGAAACATCCAAACTAATGAAACTTCACAAACTTTGCTGAAATAATGACATTTTAGTGTAAAAACACCAACTTTTCATAACTAACGCAGATGTGTTGGTGAGTCTCGATTTTGACATTTGCGGGAATCTCTTACCTTGGTAAATATTTAGATACTTTGGACAACGCGATGCATCGTGATGCACATGTGACAAAAATCTATACACTGAACCAAAGCGACCTCCAGTGATGACTGCATTATTTAAATAATTTGAAAACATGAACATGGTCGTATAAAGTTGAGTATTGTCGGGCCCTTGGGGCAATACACTGTGCAAACGAGAGCAACTCTGAGAATTTCTGAGTAACTCTGTTTAGCAATGATCGACGAAATTTGTCGAAAGACATCCCCAAAACTGCAATTTTCATTCAGCACATGCAACACTTTGCAGTTTGACATTGGTGCCAGATCACACTTTGGCATAAATGGGAGAAATTCTGAGGAACTGTGAGGAATTCTGAGCAACTCCTCGAACACAGATTTGCTCTCGTTAGATCTGTCCTGCCCCTAGGTCGGGCCACCACCAAACCGGACTTCGCACAATCAAGTCGCGACGCGACCCAACTCGCGACGTTTTTTAATCATGTCAAAAGTAGTGCGCATCCTTCCCGTTGTTGTCAGCAACACAGCGCACTAGATGCGCAACAGTTGTGACACTTGTGGACCAAGAAAATTGCAATTTTTGTTTGAATGCCGGTCTTGATTCCAACCGGATAGACAATACTCTTTACTAAATCTATGTGAAGCCGTGCAGCAATAATCTCTGTGAAACTTCACAGAGAATCTGAGTATACTTATAAAGAGTATTTACTCAGCTTTATTCATATGGCCTAATCATGCATAACAAATTGGTCGGCGTTAAGTCAGAGAAGCAATGCAAATGAAAGAAAAATGCAATTGGGTTTTTAAATAAAGGAAAAATCAATGATTTTATATTTTTAAACGAAAGATCACCTTTTTCTAAGCCACTATGATTTTTTTCAGATTTTTAGAACTTTGTTTTGATACCTTAAATCAATTTCAAAAAGATTTATTCAAATCACCTTTTGACAGCTGGGCAACTGCTTGACAGCTCCGCCCAGTACAAAATCCGACGAGAGGTGATACGACAAATCGCTCCCATACAAACTTCAAGTTGATTTTTAAATAAGTTCCCGGGCTCCAAAATTCATGAAAATTTGGATTTCGGCTCAGTTTGGCATGCAGATTCAGAATATGGAATTATCTCAACATCGCTTAAAAAGCCAATTAATAGGGTCCTAAAATTAAAGACGAAATCTTGCTTATATTGAATAATACGATCAAGCATGGTATTCTAATCGGAATTGTACTTTACTCGAACTTGAAAAACAAAGGAATAATGAGAAAATTCGAAATAAGTAAAATGGTAAATAGTTCTACTTTGACATTTGAGGTCAACCTTGTGTGACTGAGCTCGACATTTTTCGCACTGGGATTTCAAAAAATGTTCCTATCTGACATACACGGTGAAAAAATCACTCAAAGTATGTGTTATAAGCTAGGGACGAGACAAAAGGCTAAAAAAATAAAAATCATATATTTTCAACTACGGTTAATAAAAACGTCAAAAAATGAGTAAATGTTTACTCTTGAACCATATCTGGAGCAACATTTGAAAAGGGCCCAAGAGGTCTTGTGTCTTTTTTCTAAAACGCTCCGTAGGGCATAACAGCAGCCCGCCCACGCAAATGAACACCGTTATCCGAAAGATCGATGTTTGCTCTATCTGATAACGGTCTTAGTTTTTGTGAATAAGCTGAGGGGGGCTCAGGAGCGACGTGTGAAGTCATTGTTTACCAATGCTTGTATGCCCTTTTCAAATGTTGCTCCAGATATATTGTGGTATAAAACAAGAATCCCGATAGGACTTTAGGAGCCTATTGCAGATTCTAATAAATTTCATAAGATGTATTGACCAGAAAAAATATGTTATTTTTGCTTTCAGAAAGTTGAAAATCACTCCACAGACAAACAGACGTACCGTCTACCCCCGTTGGTTTGAACGACACCTCATGCAAACCAACGGGGTTAATTTTTTAATTTGAACTTCTAGTAACCCTGTGGGCATCGAAAAACACATAGCTGGTAACCCTTTTTGCTGTTTTGTTTTGATTCTGCGTTCCGTTTCACCTCGTTCCATGAGCAGCATGACGTTTGAACCATTTTTAGTTTGAACGATGTGCAGATTAGAGGGGGTCAAATTAAAAAGTGTTCAAATTAGATGAGGTCAAACCAACGGGGGTAGACGGTAACACCTTGAACGATTTTCATGGAAATCCATCGCCCAGTTCACACTAGCATCACCTGGTGGAAAAGTTGCACGAATCACTGTGTTGTGCAATATCGTCAACAGAAGGCGTTAGTGTGAAACGTCAAACGCATAGAAAAACGATGCGCGCGCCTCTGGTTGTGAAAGCCATAACTATGAAATTTTAAAATGATCGTTAAAAGCTTGGTCGATGGAAATTTCGCAAGTGTTACGTCTGTTTGCCTGTGATCTCTCGTTACAAATCTCACATTTGATCGAGAATATTTACCAGGTACGCCCTTTGGAATGTATGTACAATTATGCATTGGACCTTGCATTGGACCATTGCTATGAAACGAATCGGATGCTTTGGCTCAGTGTGTATGATACGTATTTTCACCACAGAGACGACCACGCGAAAGACACCAAAACGAGACGATTGTGGTGAATAGACTGATCATTCATAACGATTTATAATATGGTATATTATACCAACCAACCAGCGTCCAATCAGGATCACTCAATGAATTGCAGTCCACTGGTTGCGATATTTACTACGAAGTAACGGTTTCATGTGTACTATTTACTACACAGTGTTGAAAATTGTAAACAACATCGGGATTGTAGCCAATAATGGCAAATTGCTGCCGAATTTGCTTCGATAGGCAGAAAACACTTCTTCCTCTGCAAACCGTCGTCGAGTTCAATGGTCAAGAGCTAACCTGCCTGCAAATGTATAAAAGCATTACAAAATTGGAGGTAAGTTAAAGCCCTAGAGTTAAAGCTATTTCATCCTTACTGAGGATAATGTTATTCTAGGAAAGTGAGCACAATTTTAATAAAATTTCACGATATATTTGCATATCTTGCTTCGGAGAGCTCAACAGTTGCTACAAATTTCAACAAAAGGCAATCGAGTCGTTCAGCGTGCTTATTGGACAAATTTCGAACGAACCAGACGGGAAAATAGAGCAAACTGGTGATATTCGTGACTGCCAAGATGAGCAATTGAAAGGTGAACCAGTTGGGGAAAATAAATCGATACATCAAGTTTCGTTAGAGAGCCCATGTTTGTCCCCTGAACTTAAGGACGAAGAATACCTCGATGTAGACTTTCTGGAAGAAAAATCCAATCATGATCAGGTACAAATAGAAAGCGAGGCCTGTCTGACTGTTGAACCCCTAGTTGAAGAGACTAATGATAAGGATCACGTAGTCCAGGATAAGCATACATGTACAGATTGCTCGGAGGATTTCGAATCTCAAGCTGCCTTCGACACACATCAAGTTCTGGAACATTATCAGCAGACAGACGATGGGAACTGTATTTGTCCCATCTGCCATAAAGTATTCAACAGCAGAAGGTGCCTGCGTCAGCACAGCCGCATTCACCAGGATCGGGAGGCCAGGAAACATAAATGCCGTTTCTGTGAGAAAGCGTTCAACTTTGCCCATCATCTTAAAATACACGAACGAACCCACACGAAGCAGAAACCTTTTGCATGTGCTACTTGTGAGAAAGCTTTCGCTTCTAAAGATAGGCTCGCTTACCATCAGCTCCAACACGAAGGGAAACTTCAGTACACCTGTAACCTGTGCGCCACTAGCTTCCGAAGCAAGAAAGTGCTGAAAATGCACTCCATCTTGAAGCACGACGCTCCAGTGGAAAAGTTCGACCCTATCAAGTGCGATAAATGTGGCAAGAAGTTGTTCTCGAAATCTGCAACAAGCGCCCACATGAGAGGACCTTGCGGAAGCGATTTTGCGGAGTTGTACGATAACATTATAAAACAAATTAAGTCAAATCAACTAACACCGTTTCTATTTTTCCAGAAATCCGGGTGAAATGATGTTCATGTGCAAAATGTGTCCGATGAAATTCTCTCGCCTATCATCCTTGAAGAACCATGAAAAGGTCCATTCCGTTGGAGGTTGTTACGCGTGCTCTTCGTGTCCCAAAAAATATAAATGTATAGAATCACTCAATAACCACAAAAAAATCTGCCATCTAAACAACGAAGAAGTTTAAGTGCATATAAAAAAAAACTAAGAGACTAACTGACTCGTTTATTTTATTTCGGCAAATTACACAGTTGACTCAATCACATGCTCTAATCAAATTGTTTTACAAACACTTTTTTTTCTTATATAGTATATTTATAAACAGTTGATTTTATGAATCAAGATGTCCACATAGGGTAAAGGAAACAAATGAAATGCACTTTTGGCGCATTAGTGCTACCAAAAGTGTTTTTCGACGTTTCTCGTCGTACATTATTTGTGTGATTTGCTGTTTAGTGATTTTTCGCCAAAGAAGGTAACCTCACGGTGCTGATGCAGTAGAGGAAACAGCCTTCGCGTGTAATTCATTGCTAAAGCTTTCCTTAGAGTCTATCACAAAGATAGCAAGAGCTAAATTCAAAGTTCGTCATAGGATTCTTCGCTGATCTTTTCTTCCAGAGATTACCTGAACAGGGAATAACCCGTTTGACCTTATGCCGCTTTACATCTATCTATATATATATATAAAAAATGCAGTGGCATACGTGGGACCGCGCATAACTTGCGAACGGAAGGACCGATTTTCGTCGTCTTAGTTTTGTTCTGTTAGTTTTCACCCAAGGAAGGTTTATGAGGCAAAAAACATGGGAAAATAGAGAGTTTTTGAAAATCGATCTTCCATACATTTTGACCGGGGACTTGGTCTTAACTAGAAACTTCAAACGTCAAAAAACGCAGTAGGCAAGACAAAGTTTGCCGGGTACAGCTAGTAAGAATTAAAGGATATCGTACTACCTCAAGGATAAAACCTAATTGCCTGCGGAGAGTTTTACGCTTGCTCATAACAACCAGTCTATCTGACGATAAAGACAGCGCGGAAACCGTTGAGCGATCTTTAGAACAGATTAACGGAGCGTTTCTCAAACTATGGGTCGCGACCCACCAGTGGGTCACAGGCTGATTACTGGTGGGTCGCGAAATTTTGAGCAAAAAATAATATCATCATAATTCTGTGAACTCTACTGTTGAATTGATTGTATTATCTCCAGAAATGAGGTTTCTCTTTAACAGATTCGGAAGAGTTTGATTGAATTCTATTATTTGTATCTCAATTTCTACAATATTTTTAAAACTTCACCTTGTTAATTTGACTTTAAATGAGTTCTTGAGAGGCGCTTAAACCTAGGTACAAGGGCCAGGACACGAACCAAATACCTGTGTTCCAGCCCAGGATTTCATGGATTATGGGGTGACCTTACCTTCTTAGCAACGTCACCCCCCCCCCCCTCCCATTTTTCTCGTATTTGGCTTTCTATATAAAACTGATACGAGATGTCCCCGCCTTTAGGGGCTGTCCATAAACCACGTGGTCATTTTTTTGGGACTTCTCAAACCCCCCCCCCCCCCCCCCGCGTGGTCATTAGTCCATACAAATTTTTTTTTTCGTCCATACAAAATGGTCATTGGCCGAACCCCCCCCCCCCCCCCCCCCTTCATGACCACGTGGTTTATGGACAGCCCCTTTATGGTTTTATTGTAGAATCAATAACGCTGCACAGTAGGCCTGGCCGCTTTAATGCTTGTAATGTATTTTCGATGAATTGCAAGCACTAAGAATGATAAAAAAAATGGTAGATTCCAGGATTCTTTCAATGAATGGCTGTGTATGTGTAGACTAGACTAGACTAGAATGAGTTCTTGAGATTTTGCGAATACCTTGAATTGGAACTAGGTATATGTATTTTCATGTGTATTTTTGTTTTATAATTTATTTGTGAAAATCTTAAACATTTCTTTAAATTTTATAATATTCTCAAGTTTGTATTGAAAATAATTGGAATATTATTAACTGGCGTTTTAAATACTACTACAATAGTAGTTTTACCTCATCTTAACTTCCCTTTAGACAAAAAAAAAGTTTTTTAGAAAATGCCATTTATTTCATTCACTTTTTAAGCCCTGTTCTGTATGTACAAGTTTTTCTCGGGACCCACTTTTTTTATTTTCTTGTCTAAAGCGCTAACTCCCAGATTTTTTTTTTTTGAACAAACCGCTCAACATGTTTATTACTAAAATGAATCAGCACTTTCTGAAGTTACTAATTTTGTGGAAGTAGATGATGGTTGGTCGCCAAATTCTCTAAGAACAAAAGGTGGGTTCAAATATCATTCGCAACCTGAATATACTCATACTGGACTATACTAGATACCCACGCCCTTATAGCTGTGACTGTATGTGGCTTTATAACACCGACGAACCGACGTGACAGTGGCGATTCAAAACTGTCCCCCCCAAATTTAACGGTCGACCAGCGAAGCGAGCGAACGCTTCTGTCAAATCAGCGCAGACGCGAACCGTTTCCTATATGAACACACGGGGGTTTGGTGTCGAGCTATCAAATCATCGCGAGCCGTTATAGAGGTGGCGATAGTGTTCGGCTATTTTTCATCATGACGTCGCGGACAACAAATTTGAATTTATTTGTTCTAGCTGTCACGTCGGTTCGTCGGTGTTTATAATCTCTCTCATAAACTAAGTATTTCAGTGGAAGTTTGTACATTTAGTTGCTAAATGTTTGTTGAAGTTGTTATCGATCGTAGTTTTCAGTTTCCAAGATGTTTTGTTTTAGTTCTTGAGTTCTTGTATCAGTCTTCATCATTCTTGGATATCTCGAAGGATTTTTCGAATCCGTGTTTAAGAACATGGGTGATCGAATGAATCTTCACAGACAATTTTAATTGTATTCATCGCTCTTCTCTGACACAATATTTGAAAAAGTGGACAATGTTTGCATAATCGACGAGTATAGCAGAAATCTTGACGACCTGACCTGTTAGGCAGGCCTTGACTTAGATGGACAATAATTAAAGTTATTTCCCGCATAGAAATTTACCGTATGCAATACTGTTCGAACCATATTATAACCAATATTTCTATTGTTACCTATTTGTAATACATTTCACAAATGGTCTATTTGTTACGGTACAACGAAAAAAGAACAATTTCCTTTATTGTGACTTCAACAAATAATATACATTTATTAAAGGGCCCCTTTGTGAAGAGACTGTACGAAACATCAGTGCAACCATAACTGTTGATGTTCGCTCTTGGCTTCGGCCAACCAGGAAAAAAAAACAGTCAGCCATGTTTATTTACCGAAAAATGTTTGCTGAAAAATACTTGTTGGTTGTTTCAAAGCGTTTTTTGTTGTTTATACATAAGTTAGTGAAGTTGTACCAGCCATCACTGATCGGGACACTGATGGTACATCATTTGTTGTCGTTGTTGTTGTTGGGTTTTTTCGTTTATGGCTTGAGGTACAGTGCCTCATATCCGCCAGTAGCTATCATTTAAAGGTAAGTGTCAAGTAATTTTGTGCACTAATGTGTGCTAATAAAGGAGAAGAAACGAATAATAAACTGCGGTTCAATTTCCAGTCCACCATCCAGACCAACAGCACCAGCCGGAGAAGTATCGCTGCCGCCAGTTTGGAAAAAACAGATAAGGCTGACACAAATTTCGAATTTCTCTTATGTCACCGCCCCCTCGGAAAATTTTGGTCGAAATCCAACATTTTGAGGGGGGACACCAATAAATTATTCAAGAAATTTTAAAATTTTAAGGTGAAATTAGAGTTGCACAGAAAATTTCTTAACAAATCCGATGAGTTCATAGATTTTGCCGAATTGTTTGGGTATTTCTTCGTCAAATACATTTATTATTTATTGTCCTCCCCCTTAGCGAGCCAACGAGTATTGTGACAAAAGAAGAAAATGAGATTTGTTCCGGCCTAATCCCCGGAAAGAATATCCCTGCATACACGCAGAAAAATAATTTGTAAACACAATTAAATTCTAGTTCAAATCAACCAATTTTTCAGTTTACTATAGCGACAAACTGATTTCTAGTTTAAACTGAACCTGTTGTATTGTTTGATAATACAAATATTTTCATTTGTCGAAATTTTTGACAGTTTGTTAAAACAAACAGAGATATCGTATTTTCAACATGAAATAATGGATTGATTCAAACGACTGCACTTTTACCACTAACAAACCCGGAATGTTATTGTGTTGGTGACGGCAACAACTGCGGCAGCTCGGAAATCTATTTTTAGACCGTCGGTAAGCGGATGGGGATGAGAACGACTAAAAAAAAGACAAAAAAGCGAAACCGATCAACTTTTTGTGGATGCTGTCGTGAGTACCTGCGCGTTATCCATCACGGCCAAAGCTGCACTTGGAAGTTGGCGTGATGGATTTTGCTACACTTTCTTCGTTGTGGCGATGTTGGGGTAAGCATTTTAACGATGTGTGAGTGCTTTCGGACCATGTTTATGGTTTTTATTTTGTTGAAACAAATGAAATTTTTGACATTATATGAAATGATGGTAATCGGTTGTTTTTATCGATAAACTCTAAAATGAAAACAATTAAATATAACTTTGGAATAAGTAAATTCTCAGTTTGAAAATCAACCATGCGTTTTATTGTTTTAAACAAGCGCCATTTTTCTGCGTGATAGACTGTTTCAGAAATTATTAATACACTGCTATCTGAAGCAACGAATGAGTTGAAAAATAAATTAATTTAAATTTTTTAAATGTGTTCAGAAATGCTAGTTCTTATGTACCGTGAAAACCTTAAAAAAAAACTTGATGTCAGAAAATATGTTGGGCAATTTTTTTTATCGATCGTTCCCACGTTTTTATGAAGGCATTTCTTGGACAACTTGTTAAGGACAGACTTGTTAGAATCCCAAAATGGCCGCCACAATGACCGACTTTGGCACCTACTCACGATTTCGAGGGCACAAATCTCTTCGTAAACCAGCGCACCTGATCTTCTTATTTTAAGCTTATTACAAGTGAGCAAGAACAGAATAATAAAATGCTTTATTGTATGAAGCTTGCTTCTTGAGATTTGTGCGTTTGAAGTTTTGATGTACTGTTAAAGCGGGATGTCAAGACGTTTGTCCCTAGGTTTGTCCTTAAGAAAGCAAATGCGATAAAAAAATTGAATAACATTTGGTATTTAGTCGGTTTTTCTTGCTCTGCTTATTGTCCTATATTCTGAGGGGGACGGGGTTTGGTAGAACGTGACGACCCTACAAATAATGGAGAGAGTCCATACAAAAAGTGTGACATAGGGCAAATGCGGAGGAGGGGGTTGGAAATGGTCGATTTTTGAGTGACATAATTTGTGTATCACCCCGTCTGATCCCTCTCAACAATGCTTTTTAAAATGTTTATTTACAAAAAAAAATCCATCACTGATTTCGCTAAGAATGTTTCAATAAATTCAGGCAAAATGGTTTTTAGGAAATATAGTTTGACAGGAGGACACAAACATCGCACGATGACGCCATGAGGCCATTTCTGTGGGATATTTATTTGTTTATATAACTCAAAATAAACAGTTTATTTTCCTTCGGTGTATATTTTTAGCCTAGACACGCCCTTTTGTAATTGAAGGCTACATTTGTTTTGTTTACCGAAGACTGCTGTTTACTAATTTTATATTGATTCGCGCGTGCTGAGTTCATCTCAAATTTCAAATTAAAAAAGTTTTCAATCAAAAGATTTAAAAGTTCTGATTTTTAATCACAAAACTGAAAGAAATGCCCCAGATAATGTTCGAGGTGACCAGAAATGGTCAGGTCACTCAGCTGCAAGAATCGGTAGCCGGCAACGATGTGGGCGACCTGATCAAAGCACTCAAAACAATGAAGGAAGCTTCCAACGATGCCCTCACAAAACTACTTCAGGAGGAAACGGCCAAGAACGCCAGGAAAGCCGATGAGAAAGGTTTGAATCCTATAAATATGAATATGGTTTAGATTAATCAGTAATTATGATACTTTTTTCTAGATAATGATACGGATGACACAGAAGAAGAGGAACCGACCAAAGAAGAATCCCGGAAGAAATTGAAAAGCTAATGCGTAAGATGGGAACTGATGCAGATGACATGCTTTGTAATTAAGTGATTAAATATTTTTGTTGAAATAAAATAATTTGAAATAAATTTACTGATTGGATTTTGAATTGTGCAACGGAATGTACAGGGCGAACATGCGCAATAATTTCTTCAAACCCTTGGAAACGTGTTGTTTGTGTTATCGAGTTTCTTCAGTCGTAATACAACTTTTTCGTTACAATGTCCAAAAGTTTAGAAGTTAGTCATAGATCATCGGAATCTACTGAAAGCGATGAGAGTAGCGAATATACAATTGGTAAGATGAATAATTCGAAATCATAAGATCAAAAGCCCGGCTCCAGAGGCACGTTGTCCTCGATTTGGGACACTTGTACCCGATCAATTTGAGTTTCCATACTCCACTCCAATGCTTTGGTAAAGTTTCAGCACTTCGTTGGCAATTGTCTATTCTTTGTGGCTCTACGGTCCCACTGGAACTTGACCCGCCTCTCTTCAACTTAGTGTTCTTTGAGCACCTCCACAGTTATTAACTAAAGGGCTTTCTTTGCCTGCCATTGCATGAATTTGTGTATTGTGAGGAAAGTGATACACTATGCCCAGGGAAGTCCAGGAAAGTTTCCGACCGGAACGGGAATCGAGCCCGCCATCTCCGGATTGGCGATCCAAAGCCTTATCCACAAGGCTAACTGGAGACCCTTTCGTTGGCAATTGTTTGAAATCGTAAGAATTTATTTTATTGATGTACAAGGGAGCTATTGGGCCAGGTCTCCAATGCATGCTCTAGAACTCACATCATCCATGATATACCCTGGGATTTGGGAGTAGACATTGCCGGGCTAAAGACGGCGTCTTTTAAGTTTTGCGTGAGCTCAAGGTTTAGGAAAGGTAGGACATTATTTTGGTGTATATATTGAGTTGTGGAAAGAATGCGTTGTTAGTTAAATACTTACTTTCAGTCCTGAGAACCCATAGTGATGAACTGAAAGATCTCCATCCTTGGCGATTGCCAACCATCGCCTCAGATCAAAATCTAACACTTGTTTGCAGATTTCGTTCGTTTGGAAGTTAACCATCAATGTTAACTTCTTTTCCCGATTAGCCTAGATAGCTGTGTAATGTCAGTAGCGCTTGTCTCAATTGGCTAAGAATAACACTACGGACCGCCTGATCCAGTGGTACGAGTCCACTAAACAGGTGACCCCTAATTCTTGGTGTTATGCGGCTTTATGCTTACCGTGCCAAGGAATGCATGGTTAGGGGGGTTTAATAAAAACCTAATCACAAACGGCGCCTGTGGAGAATTAGGGCGTGCTCCACAGTATTACGCCCTTACTGTGCTAACCGGAACAATAGTGCAGTGGGCCTTGCGTTTCTCCGAGATAATCAGTTGCCCTTCTAAAGTCTCAAATTTGAGGCTAAATAAGGGCGGGATTATTCAAATGTTGTAAATTAGCTCACACTACTACCTACATAGGTTTGCTTAATGCGTTTTCGTCATAGGTGTTTTTCCATTGACACCGATTTGGTTTGTCGTTGATGTTTCTTTTTTGTGTTGTGATTGTGAAAAGTGTAATCCTATCTAGTTTGGGTAGTGGCCACGGCTAGGAAACCTCAGATCAATTTTCAGCGTAAAAAGCGTACGTAGCCAAAGTGGCTCTACTTCAAAAGTTAATTTTGGTAGGGTAACTTCTATATAGGTCTCCTTGTGAACCCAGTTTTGCTTCTTCCATTATAAATGAAGTGTTGTGTCTCGAGCAGGCTATATTTTGGAATAACGTTGACAGTATGTTTCAACCTTTCCTTATGGATGCCTTCAAGCAAGCTCTTGTATTCAGCATCTTTTCTCTGATATTTGGCAGTATTGCTACGATGATTACATCATCTGAAGTAGCTCAAACAATAATTTGAGAACCTTCAGTTTGATGGATTACTTAGGTATCCACTTATCCGCGAGCGGTAATGGCGGCGGCGGGCACAAATAACCGATTCAAATTTTGACGTTTCTTGGGGATCGCAATCGGTTGGCGCCACCAAACGGTGGGTGAAGGGGTGAGGAGGAGAATGAAACTGTTTTGACTTTCCCCCACGAAACGTCAAAATCCGAACCGGTTGGATATGCCCGCCGCCGCCATTACCGCTCGCGGATAAGTGGATTACAGTTCATGGATAACTTAACATAGAATTGCACCTAACCCGACGTCGCCACTAGACAGAAATGTCTTGTCATTTTGCTGGACAGATGTGTCATGACAGAAATGTTCTCTCGCTGTTTGCATGGAAAGCAGAAGTGTTGATCATTTCTGTTACGTTTTCTCATTCTGGCAGCAAAATGGCAAGACATTTCTGTCTAGTGGAGACGTAGGGTAACCCAACTCTGCATGAGCAGAATTTGTCATGAGTTGACTGATGAGGAGTCTCCGTTTGACCTTCTTTGCACTTGTGAATGTTCCTTCGCATACTTTGCGTATTCAGGCGTCCCTGCTAAAAAATGGAGGAACCTGTACTAATTGGTTGCGATTACATTTTATGGATAACTCGCTTCCATTGCTACTCCAAGAGAGTTTCATTGTGGTTTTGTTATTACAACGCCCTCCATTGTGGTATACCATAACCATTGCTTTGAAAGAAGCTTGTCCTTTGCGGTCTGTGCGGATCACAAGAGGTATTCCTGAATGGAACTCTGATCTGTTAGTTCAAAAAATCTTCGGATAAACCATTCTGTTGTATAGTTACGAATCTCTAGCTTCCGCCCGAGAATTGTTGCTATATAATCGACTTAGTGGGCCCTTAAAAGATCTGCTTACTTCAAATCTCCAGGCGCAAATACCCTATTTTTCTCCAAAGGGATTTGAGTATTTCAAACATGTTTTGGACTCTTGTAGTTTTCTATTGGGTATTTTCATGGCGTGAAATTACTTGATAGTTTTATCCCGAAAGGGTGCGTGCGTCGTATAAAGAAGGAATGAGTTCCTGGTTCAGGCTTATTCTGCGCGGCGTGTGAGGTGAGACGAGTCGAATGAGGTGACAAAAGTCGACTCGCCCCATTTGATTTACATTAGTCGTCTCACGTCACGTGAGACGAAACCATCTGTCTCACCTCACACACCGCGCAGAATAAGCCTGGTTACCTCGTTGTTTCTGAAATGCTTGAAACGCTTGTCGATTATCGCATCTGTGATGTTTGTCTGGCTGACATGCCTATTCATGTGAACTCACATGCCTCCCAATTTAGGATGTCCACAGTGACTCTTTTACACAAAGTTGTATACGTTTTTAAGAAAATACTTGCTCAAACGTAGTTTTTGCTTGAGTGATTTCTTGAATATTGAAGATGCTTTCGATGACGTGCCGTTCAATGCCATATTGAAAATCGCATGACGTCACAAGCTACCTCCAATGAGCTATAGGCTCCCTTTACGCTTATGTGTTTTACAGTGTCCTTTTCAGGGCACTGATTAAACCCGTTGTATATAAACCCCTTTCTATTTCATCACCTTTCCCTTTCCTAATCCCCTTCCCTTGTCCCATTCTCCCTCAGGTAAATGATGAAATAGGCTTATATGTATGGCGATGGCACAAATGTCCCAAATGAAGGATAACGTGCCTCTGGAGCCGGCCTTCTGATACCTGATACCTTATGGTAATCTTTAAATTAGTTGAATCAGTTTTAAACCACCAACAAAAAGAATAAAAATCCACGTGATTGCAATCAGTGCATATCTAAATTCAATCACCAGCAGCTCATTTCAAAAGCTGAACCTGAAAATATGGTATGGAAAACTTGTGCCACTAGACGGTTAGACTTCTACAAGAAAATCAAACTACTCTATCTCCAATATTTAAGGTAAATGTCATCGAAAGATCATGAATATCAATTGACATTTTTCGAAGATAGTCGATGACATTGACCTTAAATATTTAAGTTAGAATGGGTTTTCCATAACTTTCTTGTAGAAATAATCTTGCCGCACAAGTTCTTCATACACCATATTTTCCAGCTGAGCTTCTGAAATGAGCTGTAGGTCCTTGTATCTAGATATGTTGAAATGTCATTTTCATCACTGATTCTAATACAAAATTGTATTTAAATTGAGATAAGGAAGAATTTTCGACAACGTATCCACATTTACCACTTAAACGTTTTCCAGCTTCCACTAATGACTCGTTTAGTCTGGCCAGCAGCAAACCAAAGCCAAAATTCAACGAGATCGAAAGTGCAATGATCAATTCCGTACTGGAGGAAACCATTTTCAAGCTGATTATCGTCAACATGGAAGAAGACCAGGGCAGCACGCCCATAGTGAAGAAACCGCCGATGCACGTACGCTTTGATCCATCCTACAAGAGCAGAATGGTCAACGAGAACCAGGCGGTCGATGTCGCTATGGGGATGATGATTTTGGTGAAGCTGAAGAATGACATGTAATACAGAACATTGACCATGAAACGGTATACGAAATCACGTTCTATATCTTTTTAGTTCCAACTTGAGGAAGCTACTGTCCGACACCCACGTGGAAATGGCCGAGTATGGATCGTTCGAAACCTTGCAAACGTTCATGGACAACGACATCCAAAGCGAAATGGAAGAACATCAACTCATTCGAGATAGCATTCTGAACGAGAAGAAACTGAGAGCGTTGCAGTCGCAGCTTGATGGCGAAACGAGGGAACGAAAGTCGATGCTCAAGCAACTGAACGATGAAATATTTGATTTGGAAACTAGAGCCCAGGTTAGTGCTGGATAAATTTCATGAAGTTTTCTCAACATAAAACAAATTTTGGAGTACTCTAAATTTAGATGGTCGGTTAATTTTTGCAACAAATATCTAGATCTTAGAATCAAACTCTGTATAGTCTAGATTTGTCATACTCAATTCCAGGATACCAAGGTGGAAAACGACGTAAAGACCAGGCTTGTTCAAAAATGGGAAAACACTAGACACGAGCAAGCTCGTATAGTCATTGAAGGAAAAGAAAGTACTTTGATCAAAAGCTCTAAAGAGGCAAGGGACAATATTGACAGAGAGCTGCGTCTTCGAAGTGAAATAGATGGTAAACGTTTTAACTACGATGAAACAGATTTGAACAAATAATTAGACATCATTTTCATCATTTCAGTCTACATAAACTACTGCATCGATCAGATCAACGATAAAATTTCCTTCTGGATGGACAAATACCAGAGGGAGATCAAGGCATTCGATGGGGACATCACCCGCCACAAGGAGAACATTGCCGAGCTGAAGGTGAAGTACGAGGAAATGGTCATTCTGTACAAGCATCGCGAAAAGGAAATAAAGATATGCGCCGAATCGCGCAAGGAACGCGAGAAGCAGAAAGCGTTTGCCAACAAGCAGCACCGGTCGGCAATCGTCATACAAGCCTGGTGGCGGGGCACCATGGTCCGTAAGGGGTTGGGACCGTTCAAGAAGAAGAAGAAATCCAAACCGCCAAAATCCTCGAAGAAGGGAGGGAAGAAAGGAAAATAGGTCGTGGTCAGATAATTGAATTACCACAAAACAAACGGCAAAAGAAGCGTGCTAACAATATTTGATCCCTACTTGTACAGACAATGACGAAATCTGAAAAATATTTGTCTTTGACAAAACAAAATACGTATTTTGACCTCAAGTGCAGACTAGTAATCCTACATTATAGAGATGTGCGGAGGCGGCCATTGTGAGCCAATAGAGCAGAGAGAACTGTCAAAGTGTGAGCCAAATGAACATGTTTATCGTTTGTTGGAAGGCGTTGCTTGACCGGTATTGCAATCGACAATAAACATATTACAAATATTTATTTTTATTATCGAGAATTTGATCGCATATGTAAATTTAGTAAGAAGATAATATTTAATTAATTCTGCTTTCAACAGATCATGCTCATGAAGAAACTTTTGTCGCTGCTCATCTCGAAAAAACTTTCATTGCTGCTGCTTGATTAACTTCTGCCGATTTTATTCGCGCTATTCTTTGCAATGCATTTCAGATTTCTTCGATTGTGCTGTTATCTTTTTTCCAAATTTGGGAAAAAAAAAGTTCGAATAAAATTAGCAAACGTAAACAAAACAACTTGCACCACAACAAAGTCACGCAAAAAGTTTGAACATCTAGCTTTGTGGCAAGTGTTGGAAGCTGTTGTAAACAAAACAAACAGCGTTGCCGAATCGACATATGTAACTTCCGCTCATCTCTATGTAGAGGATTTCTAGTGCAGACTTGTCTTTAGTGTCTTGACTCAACTCGACATTTTTGCATTCTAATCAACTCGTTACTTATTCGGTCAATATGAATATATATTCATGATTGACCGTGATTCTTCAACAGTGGATCAATGTTTACAAACTCGAAGCTTTGTATAGAAAAGTACAATGAGCCATTTTACGAATGACAACATTGTTGATGATGATATTGATTTTCACGTGTTTCGACGCGAGCTCCTGTCAAATTTTCATTCATAAAATCGGCTCGTAAAATGGACTATTCAAAGCGCGGTGTAAAAACGATCTTTGTCATATTCTGTGTAACTTGAGAAATTCCCTTGTAGCAGTTAGTGTGAGTGTTTGTCACAACAAATACAGATTACGACATTGTCATCAATCATCATTGTTACACAAAGTTTGAGCATTGATTCGCTGATCAGGATATTTATAGGATTTCTTTTACGTTCCATCTGATTACACCGTCGGAAATGTGACTTTTGCATTTTGTTTTATTAAAAAAGTGTGTACGCAGCGCTAACACATGTTAATACATTTTTTTTTGATAGAATAAAACTTTTCAGATCTCTACGATGACAAGCTAAACGTTGTGGGCTCGGTGCCCACTCGTCGTTTTTATCCGATTACAATACGCGATCAATATACAATATATAGCTTTGATTACCTTCAAATCAATGTAAAATTCTACAGTTTCGTTTTCAAATATAAATAATTTCTTTGTTTTCCATCTGGTTTGCAATATATAGTTTGTAGAAAATAATTTAATAAATATGTTTTGCTTTCCAATATTTTATCGCCATTCAATTCTTCGCGGGAAAGAAGCAGTGAACATAACTTACATTTTTGATGTTTTTGCATTTCGAATGTTGAAGTGGTTCGCCTCAAAGGACGTGACTTCCGATCGCTGTGATGTAAGGCTAGAATGGAGGAGTGCGTAAAAATTGTAAACTAATCCTCAAAATTCTTAAATATGAGTCACATCCCCTCACTGACCGTATCACGGAGTAACATACCAAACTCAACTAGCGATTGATAGTTTCTATTCCAGGCTATTAATCATACGTCGATCAACGGAAACAATTAGTACCTATAGTATGGTGTGTTGTTTATTATTGGAATAGCGTAAATCACATTGTTGTTCAATAACAGTTGTTGTAGTATTTTTTTTACTTCATTGGAATTATCGACTTCATAAGATTGGGCCTCTTACATTACACTGTGATTTCTTCCGGGAATTTAAGTAGGTATTTATTTGGTTTGTAACAATCAGTTATTGTAGTGATAGTAGGCTATGAAAGTGAATACTGGTTAACAGAATTGGAATATAGAAAATTGAAGAAATCATGCTTTTATGAGCAACTTTTGTCTGGTCAGTATGCTTTTGAAAACCAAACTTGGTGTATTAGAACAACAAAACCTTGTTTGTATAATTCAATTACATACATTATTCTGTTCTTCAGAAGAATAAGCTATGAAATTGTAACTCCAAAAATAATTTGAGTATTGATTTATGCTATTTCTCGCGTTTAGTGTCATGAGGATCAATTTATCTTGATCGATTTTCTGCGGTTTGCTTCTCAATCAACCTCGGGAAAATGTTTTCTGTTGCTATTGTTGTTTCAGGTTGTTGAAGTCCTTATCCTCCTGCATCATGTATCAGAAGGCCGGCTCCAGATGCACGTAATCCTCCAATTGTGGACATTTGTTTGTGTCCTCTTGCATAGGAAAACACTAAAAATCAATTGGAAGCTTATTCAATGTTCCGTCCGTGATTACCCAACAAGAAAATCAATTAGGAGAAATCGATCACGGCAATTGCACTCTTATGACACTAAAAGTGAGAAGTGTTGGGAATACTCACTTGCATAAAATTATACTCACTTGTCACTATTTCAGTTCGGAAGTATTTGAAGGGCATGTACATTGTATTTTATCTAAAAGTTTGCCGAATAAAGTAATGGTCGCACACGCATACCAAAGCGTGGCAAAGCCGTGAGTGCAAGGTGAGTATAAATTACACTAATTTTATGAATGTGTGTGCGACTCTTACTTAATTAGGCAAAATTTTAGATAAAACTACAATGTACATATCCTTCATACACCGTTTTTTGATATCATGCTTCTGAGCTTAGATAGAAGCAAGTGAGTATAACACTTGCAAGTGAGTATTCCCAACACTGAGTGAGATTCGATTATACTTGAAAGCATGCTGACTTGATTATCCAGAATCATGTTTTTTTTATATTCTCAGAACGGTACATATTATTGTCAAGAAGGGCTGATAGAATAACTGGGAATCGTTTGATATGTCTGCCGAAAACTAACTTAACACATTTCTGAACAACAACCAATTTAAGTAACATCTTATTATCTGTTTAATCATATGCGTAGTCGACATATGCTGTTCGATGTTGTGGGTGGATGAGAGCTTCTGCTATTACTTTCTCTTCAGCTCACCCACTCATTTCACTTCACTCTTCACCCACATACAAAGGATAGAGGTTCCGCCGACCGCCGAAGAGAATTGAAAACTGGAAGCAGCACTACGCCGAACATCTGAACGATATTCGAGGATACTGGCACAACGTAATTTGTACAGATCTCGCAATATATGAAGAGGGGCTCATTGTTGCATCAAAATGTATCATGCGTAGAATTATCGGCTGGGAAACTATTGTTAGGAGATTCAGTCAATTTGTTTGCTTTAATGTTTGCAGGAAACATAGATCAAACGAAAGAAGTTCGGAAGTTTGTAGAGATAGCTGATTGCTACTTATTACAGAGAAACTTGCTAGAATGAACAACCATTGTGGAAACAATTTCAAGTCGCGAATTACGACGTGAACAGGTTTGTTTGGTGTTTAAATTTACGGAATGCTTTTTGTCTTACTACACTAATGTCGTCGGATGACCCAAACATAACCAGATAAAATCTGATATATTAGAGATTGCTTCAGGTATAGCGTTGCAGTGGCTCCCAGTCAGTGGACTAGTGGAGTTATTAGATTCAAACCTAACGATCAATTCGAATGCTAACGACAATCTGTTTGCTACCGTTTTGCTCCTAAAGCAAAATAAATGCACGTTAATATGAACTAGGCAGCAGCTAGCTAGATGTTTTCGACATTGGATAGATTAAACCAAGGCATTTCCGAATTTGTCGAAAGTTTGTTTTGTAGTTGGGGCTAATTATTTGCGAACCTATTTGAAAATACTTTGAATTTTCAAACAATATTTTTTGGAAATAACGTATCCAAGTCCTGAAAATAAATTCTTTCGCGAATAATTCCACAGGCAACCATTTCACAGAATTCACTTTCAAATGACATCTATGTATTCTTCTTCAAATACAATTTTCGGAGGAATTAAATTCTGGGACACAGCAGTTTAAAAAACACTCCCACTGGTCTCTCAATTTATTATAGAAAACAAACACAAAGAACAAACTTTCATCGAATTCGAAATACTTCGGAAAAATACATCTTCTAGCTTTAGTCTGTTAATATGTTTTCTTTAAAAAATTTCCGAATTTCTAATTCATATGGGTTTAGTTTATAACAAAACAGTTATTCGATGAACGAAGCGAAAATTTAGTAAGCTTTGCTTGCAAACGCTGAATTTCTACGTAAAAAAACGACATAAAAAGCTAAATCAATTTAAAATCATCCCTAATCACTAACAGTTGGAATGTAAGATTGATAGACAGAGATAAAGATAGAGAGACAGAGAAGTTTCTCAGAGATTACGGGCTTATTATTATCGTGACCGAATCAAAAGACAACAGTCACTTCCAGTGGCTTCTTTTTTTCCCTAACCGGAGCTGTAGGACTGCGATTGATTTACCTTGATTCGTATTTTGTTCGAATCGGTTGGCTGCTGGTGCTGCTGCTGCTGGATTTGGTGGGCTGAACTGGACGATCCGATGCGCGAGCGTCCCAAACTGGAGTCGTAGTACTGATGGCTACCGGATCGTTGCGTTTGTCCGGGAAGGATGGGCGAAAACGGACCAGCGGACGATGGTATCCGACTACCGGCGATGTTGCGACCGTTCGTATGACTGCTGGTGGAACCAGTCGGCGATAGGGGTGATGTTAGCGAAGCCTGTTGTGATGTTGGAATTCTCGACTTTTGAGGTTTCCTCAGCGAGCCTTGGTTTGAAGTTGGCGGTGATGTTGGGGACTTTATAACTGGAATGCGAGAACCGGACGATTGATGTTGCTGATGATGTTGCCTTGCAGCGAATGCCGAAGAGGCTGTAGAGGAAGTTGATTCGTTGGTGTTCCGTCGGTTGGATGACGTCAATGGAGAGGCCAGATCCAACCGGAACGATTCCGTAGAGTGTTTGTTGCGTTTTGCATTGCTGCTCACTGGGATGGAGGAGTTCTGACTTGGGACGGACGTTTTACGGCCAGCGGAGGTCGGAGATAAAAGTGGAACAGATTCGTTGCTGGGGCTATTCACGAAGGCGGAGGAGTTATTCTGAACGTATTGCACCTGCCTGTTGGGCGGAGGACTAGTGGAAGACTCATCTGAGGATTTGTTCAATAACTTGTCTTCATCGTCATCTTCATTGTTGAAAAATCTATTATAATTTCGGAGTACGTTATTTTCGACCCGGTTATCGGGCAACAAATCATAATCAAATGGACTGCTGTCGTTGCCGCTTTCTCTGCTACTCTGTCGAGTTTTGAATGTCTTATACTCGATGCTGTTGTAGTCCATGACTTGACTATCGCCAACGTTTCTAGTTGAGAGATTCTTATACTGTATGTTGTAATCGCTCTTATGACCTCTAGAAATCTTTTGTGTGTTAATCGATGCATACATTTCATACCGATCGTTGCTTCCACTTTCACTGCTATCGACAGTTTCGTAAATTTCGCTTTTGGTCATTCTGTTCCCTTTCGCTCGCACCATTTGTCGAATGATGTAATCGTCATTGATATTTTTCAATAAACTGCTACTGCTACCGCCAAGATACTTATTCTTAGCCAGCTCCTCAAACGACGTCATCCTATGTATGTTATTCTCTGAGCCATTCCTTATCCGAACGCCACCGCCCTGATTCAAGCTACTATGACTCGTATGATGATCCGGAACATACTTCCTCCCTTTCAAATGACTACACTCAATAATGAACTCCCCATCCAGCATGGGCGCAGGGGACTTCCTCGACATGCTTCCACGTCGCGAACTGGACGTAGACCTTCCATTGACCCCATAGTTTTGAATCGACGACGTCGTTCCGTAGTCACTGCCATACTCGAACCTACCACTGCTATACGTAGGCTGGTACAACTCGATTTCGCTATTCCGCCTAGTTTTCGAATCATCCTCATCCTCATCGTTGTAATTGCTCAAGCGACTTACCACGATCGGTGTTCCGGCACCACCACCGGAATAATTGGACCCATTCGAGTACCGGTTTGTGTTTTTGCCAAAGGAATCCTTCTTTGACACGACCGTACCGGTGGACGCCGAATGGGACGGGGTGTTCTTCTGTAACTCTTCCGGCGGGGCCGGCGGAACGTAAATGCGCACAACGTCCTGGGGAGACATTGCCCGGGGCGTCGGTTGAGCCGACGGGCTGCGAGCTACCACACTCATTGAACCGATGGCAGACCTGCAGAGTAGACGAAAAAAGAAGTTACCCGATAAATGATCGCTTCAAGTAGGCAAAAACATCTTTTTTCTAAGTTCTAAGAGAATGACCCTCAGTGTACCAGTAGCAGCTCGTGTTCCAATAGCCACTTACGAGCATAGAAAAGAAGCTACTATCTATCAAATATTCACAATATGCACGAATACTGTCCAGATGAAGAGAATCCCAAATATTTATGCCAATAAACATCGCTTTAGGACAGTGAGTGGCTATTGGAACTCAAAGACTACTGGTACAATAACCGTGCATGTTTTTATTGTGCATGTCTGGAGAGATGAATCTACACAGATACTGTTTTTTTAACATTAACCCCTTATACAACACCGATCACATATAAAACTGTTCTACTATTAGCAACATTTTCTAACATTGAAACTTTTCAAGTACTACACGCTCAGAAAACCGTTCTGATAAACGTGAACAAACAAACGCAAATATGAGAACAAGCAAATATACACCGTGAACTGGAACTAGTTCCAGCTGTCAATATGCGCGTTCTAGAAAACGTGAAATCTAGTTCACGGTGTACATTTCTTATTGTTGTTATCGTTGCTATGCATAGTTCCCGTTTGTTCCCGTTGCCGTGATTGGGAGTTCACGTATATCGGAACGGGTTTTTTTGCGTGTACCTACCTACCCAAATAGAAGAAAAAGAAATAAATTGATGATTCAATTATAAAACATATTTCTAAACCTGTGTTATTTTTAATTCTTGATCACTTAACCTATTTTACAGCTCTGTTGTCCACTAGGGCACTACGTGAGCGATTACAAATGACAGCTGCACTTACACTTTGTACAGCGTCTATAAGTATTCTATTTTACTATATCGAATTGGTTGCCTTCGTACTGCTTTCACTGTTCTACTCTTTTCTTGGTAGAATGATGAGCACGAGGATGTCGATGGATACTTGTTGTTCCTTTTCCAGTCCGATTGGGGGTCCATTATGAATTGCATTTCTCTGATGTCCAGGTTTCCGGGTCCGTTTGAGCATACATATGCTCAGAAGAGGGTCAGGTGTCAGCCGCTCTCCGGGAGAAGAGCAACTGACGAAAAATTGCAAGTGCCGGGGCTGGGAATCAAACCCATGACCATCCGCATATGAAGCGAACGTGTGACCAACTACGCCACGGGCCCCGGCTGACCTGTGTTATTTACTTCAGACGTTCTCTGGATTGCTGTCCGTAAGACATAAGACTGAATGGATAAATTTGTGGAAAACATATGACGGTGACCTGAGTCTAATTTAGTCCAATCTACGCATAACATACACAGTCGTCTTTTGGAAGAATCCTGAAAAAATGTTAAAATCGACTACGTTTCTCATTGTCCGTGTCATTATCAATCATTGCAGTGTACAAGTTTTGAAGCGGCCAAAACATGGAAACTCTACATATATGTACATCGTTTTGAGAAAGTTTGTAAAGTTAATATTGGTCGCAGACTTCAGCTAGATTGAGGAGGTACGTCCCGAGCGTCTGTTCACCTAAGAGGTGCAGCTCAAACAGCGTCTGTTCTGGCATCCAGCGTCTGAGTATGAAATGCTCCTCTACCGGAAGCTGTACCTGAGGTGGCAGCCCCACCACGGTGGATAGGGGACCTTAGGCCAACTACCTACTGTTTCCGAAACCCAAAAACCGTTACAGAAACCGGTAATGAAAGATTACGAACTGAATCAACGGCAACGACTTTTAGCGCGAAACAATGGACAAAAATTGGAACTTGAAATGTACTAACACTAGCCCTGCAGGGTAAACGGGCACAGCTAGCCAATGAGGCATGCCATGCCGTATGAAGCTTGAAATCCTTGAAATCCCAGCCGATGCTGCCGAAATGCAAACAAAGGGAACTGTTACAGCCGACTAAATACTGGCGTGGACAAGATTCCGAAAGGTGATATGAAGATTCTCATGGGCGACTTCAACGCGAAGGTTGGTTCCGACAACTCGGATATTGAGCACGTGATAAGACGCCATGGTCTCGGAGAAATAAGCGAGAACGGAAAGCTGTTTGCAGAGTTTTCTGGCCACAGTGATATGGTGATTGGGTGGGCATAACGGAAAATCAAATCAATCACATCTACATCTGCCGAAAATGGAGACGGAGCCTTCTTGATGTGCGGAACAAACGTAGCGCCAACATTGCGTCCGACCATTATCTCCTAATCGGAGCGATCCGGGTGCGCATTGCTAGGATCTATCGACAGGAGGAGAAAATTGGGCGCCGGTTCAACACACGCCGAATGGAAGACGCAGCGTTGAAAAGTTCCTTCGGCGAAGAACTAGATAACCGTGGTGAGGACATTCCGGAAGGTGGCAGCGTAGAAGAACAATGGGGCGCCATCAAGAACGCTTTCATCGCCACCGGCGAGAATAATTTGGGTGAGCTACGCACCCGGAGAAAGCAGTGGATCGCAGATGGTACCTGGACGAAGATAGAGGAGCGAAGAAACGCCAAAGCAGCGATAAAGCGAGCGAAAACACGAGGAGTCAAAGCCGTAGCCCGTCAGCGCTATTCGGCTCTGCAGCATGATCTGCTAAGTGTTCAACGTATTACCCGTGTTAACACTGAAACTCCATCAGTGCAGGAGATAGAAACAGTCATCCGTAGTATGAAATCGAACAGGGCTCCGGGGGTTGATCGCATATCAGCTGAGATGCTCAAAGCTGACCCCGTAGAATCCGCACAACTGCTGCATCAATTGTTCTGTAACATATGGGAAACCGCAATTTTTCCGGCCGACTGGATATAAGGCGTCTTATACCTGGTGCTTATTGATTACGAAAAAGCTTTCGACCGTCTCAATCACAAAAACATGTGGAAAGCCCTCAGGCGGAAGGGTGTCCCTGAGAAAATCATCGGCCTCATTGAAGCACACTACAGGGCATTTTCGTGCAGAGTACTGCACAACGGTGTCTTGTCCGATCCATCCGGGTCCTTGCTGGAGTGAGGCAAGGATGCGTACTATTACCGCTATTGTTCCTCCTCGTAATCGACGAGATCCTGGTAGGTGCGATAGATCGTAAACCGGTTGCCGTGGCAGCCCATTACCATGGGGAACCTTAATAACTTCGAATTGGCTGATGACATTGCTCTCCTAGTTCAACGGCACTCTGATATATAAAGCCAGTTCGATGATCTTGCCAATCGCTCCTGGGTGTCATCAACGTCTACAAGACCAAATGTTAGATGTAAACAGGGAGATAACGTGCCTCTGGAGCCGGCCTTCTGATAGATGTAAACACGGTCATCTTGGCGGCGCCAAGATCGACACCTGTAGGTGCACGGATCAAGAAAGCGTGGGCTGCTTTTGCAAGTTTAAAAAACGTATGGAAAAACAACAAGATTAGTCGTCGCACCAAAATCCGAATTTTCAACTCGAACGTGAAATCTGTGCTGCTGTAGGCCAGTAAACTTGGTGTGTATCAGTAGAGAACACTCAACGGCTGCAGGTCTTCATCAATAGATGCCTGCAGTATATAATTCGTGCATCATGGTGGCTTCACAATTGGATCTTCAACGTGAAGCTCCCTCGTCGATGTAATCAAAAGCCGATAACAATATAAATTCGAAAGCAAAAGTGGAGGTGAGTCGGCCACACTCTACGCAGGGGCGGGGACAAAATCTGCAAACAATCGTTAGTTTGGAATCCAGCAGGACATCGCAGCAGAGGCAGATCCAGAGGCCCATGACGGAGCAGTCTCAATAAGGAAATAAAGGAAAGTGGACAGAAATTTGACCTGGCAACAGGTCAAGGCGATGACCCTTTGCACCACCATCGGTGCCCTGGACTGAAATAAAAGTACCGTGCCATGCCCTAATACCGTGTATTTGACAAAAAACTCAAATATGTATTTTACTAAGTATATTATTTTTATAACTGAATAACTAATTCAATCATTAGCATATTAAATAATATTAAACCTTCTTAAGTTGGGCGTAATAAATTTGGCACATATTTACAAAAACAAGCAATTAAAAATATTTACAAAATGTGAGTGCAAATTACGAATACACGGTGTTCCCAAATTTTCGGGAGGTTATAATTGCCCTTCACAAGGTCGATTTTCGTCGGAGCAAATCACAACTTCAGATGTTAGTTGTAACGTAGCTTTTGCTGCAAATTTATTTACGGATTAGTCTAAGTTCAATTCATTAGTTTAAGTTTACTTACATAAATCGGTCTGCAAGTGCGGAGAGGACAATTCTCCCGTAATCTTAGCGTTTTCTGTGATTCCTGCATGCGAACTTTCTGATTAGGTTAAGTTATAATGATAGAAATAGGTAACTTACAATTTTGCATGAAATCACTAACACTGTAGATAAGGAACAATCAATTTTAGATAGGTAACAAATTTAGCTCGTAATTTAGCTGTAAGTAAATTAGAAATAGTTCAAATTGCATGATAATGTTTAGTTCAATTTTCACCTTATGGGTTTGTCTAACTTTAACAAGTTTCACTATAACAATGGATATTTTACTGTATGACATCATCTGATCGACACATCCGTCTTCTCATCCGTCACTTTGCCCTGTCATCCTGACAAAGCTGTCAGCGGTCGTTTTGGCCGTCACGGTATCGTGACCAACAGTGCTGCCAGTACCAACACACGGTATTTAGGGCATGGTTCCTTTTGTATTTCAAATACCGTGTTTCGGCTAAAACTGCAAACTGAGAGTATGAACTTAGTATGATTGATATAGTGATGATTCAAAGGACCACCAATGTATGCGGGTCACATACACGGTATTAAGGAACGTCCATAAATTACGTCACGCAAAAATCAGCTATTTTCAACCCCCCCTCCCCCCTATGTCACACTTTTTGTATGGGACCTCTGAAATTTTTGTATGGGTCGTCACACTTTGCTAAACCCCCTCTCCCCCCTCAAAGCGTGACGTAATTTATGAACGTTCCCTTAGGCACAATGCTATGTTTTACCATTTTGATTTTAACAATGGCTTAAACATTTGGAATTCCATTAATTATATTTATTATGCATAATACACACAATAAGCAATAATATAGCGTTTGAAAAATTAAGAAACACGGTTCATTGATTTTACAGGGCTCTTTAAAGTGAAGAGCATCCTCAAGGTCACGGTATTAGGGCATGGCACCGTAAAGTTCTGCGGACAATTCTCGGAGGGAACCAAGAATATGGTATGTCCCATAGACGCATGAATCAAGAGTATAATCAAGTGTACAAAGAAGCCAATATTGTGAAACCAGTAAAATACAACAGACTGCACACGTAGTGATGAAAAATAACAAAGATTCATAGGAAAATTTCAAGAAAATTCGCTGAAAAACTCTACACTCTCAGAGTTGTAAACATTAGTATGTTTTTCTCAAAATTAAATCTTGGTCATCCCTGACAACACCATCCGACCAAGCTCCAATTTTTGGGAGCTGTAGAAAAATTCTTATCTATTCTCATGTAGTTTACTGATTGGAAATATAACTGTCTAAACTGTAGAACTTTGACTACTTTAATATCTATAGATGTAGATAATAACATAAACTATATGTACAAAGCGAACAAATAAAACTCAATATAAAAACAAAACAAACAAAAACTGTTTAACGCAAACATTGAAACCATGTATACATAAAACGAGCAGATATACGTCTTCTCCCATCCCATCAGAACGTATTTACACAGGTTAGGAGCATTAAAACGAACAACTGAGAAATAACCGCAACCGCGAGTGCAGTACGCAGCTGCACATGGGGTCTAAAACCACAACACTTACGTTGGACCCTTGGCGGTTGGTTTCTGTTTTGCCGAGAGAATAATCGCTCGTTTCCGTAATCTGAAACAAAATGAAGCCTTAGAGAAAAACGGAATTCAAGACAAGAACCTATTAATAAAACTAATCATCCCACACGTACGCCGGAAATCTCGTTCCCGGGGCAAGCGACGATATTACCGAACGGAAACGAAAGAAAAACAAGATTAATCGATCGTACTAGCATCTACTAAGAGTGACTTGTTTGGCGCGATATGGCGATGGGATCGATGGTATCGCTAGATGCAAGGGGGTGCTATGAGTGAAGCTAAACTTATGTATGATAATTCTATAGGTGCGCAACGGCAATGTAATGTATAAAAGACGAGCATTTCGACAATGCCAGTTGTCCGCCAACTTACCCAGGGCTACTTTCTCCTTCACAATCCTCGGCGCTTTCGATCATCTTGGGGTGATCCTCATAGGTCAGCTCGAAAGCATTGTGGGAGCGTTGACTCTGGCCTCCGGAGAGGACACTCAAATCGGCTGTCGATGTAACCGATGTGTCGGCCAACGATTTCCTCGAGCTGCCCAGTAACGAGCCTCCGTCTTCCGACTCCGGTACGTTACCTGTAAGTAGATTTGAAAAGAACATACAAATAAATCATCTGTCATTGAATCGTCGGAAATTTAAACTTAATCGTGCGCGTGCCGGAATTGTGCTAGCAAGTGGTGTGCTGTTTGCAATCCAGTTTGCTGTTTCTTATCAGCATGGACAATTTAAGCGTATTACACACCTCACACAACGGCCCGGATAATTACGTAACCGAGATCGGAATAAACAATGATCGTGAATTGGGACCAAGTCCTAAATACAAACACGTGGCAGCACTATAAACGAAGAAAGAATAGAATATCGATGAGCGATGACATGATTTGTGAGCGAATACAACGAAAGCTTTGGTGTTTGATATTGAAACACAGATCTAAAGTTCAAACAAGCATTCAGTTTGCTGCAAATGCTAGTGTAGTGCTGTAATAACGCATAGTAGCCCATTAAAGAACTGTTGAAAAGAAAATCAAAAGCTACTGATGAGTTCAAACGTTTGGTATGAAACTTAAAGTAAAAGATATAATAATAAATTAGATATATCATAGCCTTAAAATGCTCAAGTTTCGATACTCGGTTCTGCGCTTCTAATGCACCGATTGAACTAAAGCGAACATAGAAGTTTTATCGAATTCTAGTACCCCCCCCCCCCCCCCTCTGCCAACTTTATTATTATTATTTTTTTAAATTTTAACCCTTTCCTTCCCACGACTTTGAACGACTATTTCTATGCTAAGAAAGCGTTTCCGAAAAAAGTGCTTGAACAAAAGTTATTGCAAATTGGTCAAATTTCTCTAAATCAACGAAAAAAGATTTAGTTGTAAATCAATAGTATTTTGATTGTTTATCAATAGTTCCACTATTGAAACAAGTAGTTGGAAGTTGGGTTTACCTAATGGGATTACAATCATATTCTAAAAACTATTGCATCATATTCATCTGATTCCGTTTGTCTCGAGTTCGTCGAAAATCGATGGTGCTCTAGAGCAACCATGGGAAGTAGAGGGTTAACCAACTCAGGATTATCAATAATTCAGAATTCCCAAAAAAAAAAAAATTCCCTCAAGAAATAAATTATTCTAATAATTTTGGATTTTACCCATAATTATCAAACTATTTTTCCAAAACCCTGACGAAGAAATTTCGTCAAGTATTTCTCCATCAGCACCCCTTCAATCTTATCGTAGGATTATGCCAAATAACACGCTTGATTGATTGGCTAAATTTTGGGATTTTTATTTTATAGGGAAAGATATGCTGGTGTAGAAACTAGTAACTCAAAATTAATGAATTTTCACTAGTATTAAATTCAAACAAATGTTATGCTGAGAGCAAAAAACCCAGGATTTCTTCCTCCAGGGATACCTTCTGAAATTCTTCCAGATATTTCTTCAGGAACTTCTCCAGGAATTCCTTCACGAACTGCTCAAGGGATTTCTCCTTCTTAAATACCTCCATGGACGACTTGCGGTGTTCCGAGTGTGAGTGTTCCAGGGTTTGTTTCTAGAAAAACTTCAGGAAACCCTCACACTTTTTTACAGAAGTTTACAGAAGTTTACTTCTGCACGCATGCATCAAATAATTCCTTCAGTAATTTTCCCATAGTTTCAAGCAGTGGCTTCATAATGGATTCCCTACAGGTTCCCTCAAGAATTCCTCTAAGTTTCAAAAGACTTCCCGATTGTTTCAGTGTTTTTTCGAGGATTTCTTCAGGATTTTCTCCAGGGATTCCCAAAGAAGTTTCATCATAGATCCTTTTAGGTATTTCTGCAAATATTCTTTCAAACTTTTTTTTTCATGGATATTCCTTCAAGAATTTCGCGACAGATTGTTCCGATGGTTTCATCTGGAATTATTCGAAAGATTTAAGGATGAATTTCTTCCAGTAATTCTTTCAGAAATATTTACCAGAAATGCATACATTAATCCAGAAATTCCTTTAAAAGTTTGCATAAAAAATCCTTTAGGAGTCCATTTAAAGATTCCTTCATTTATTCGTCCAGAAATTACTGCAGACATGGATTCCATCAGAGTTTTTTCAGGGATCCCTACAGAAATTCGTCCTGGAATTCGTTTAGAAAGCTCTCCTGGGATTTCCTTAGAAATTCCTCAAGGGATTCCTCCTTCCTTCCTGGATTCCCTCAAGAATTCCTCCAGGGATTCACTTTTGAAATTTTTGTGGGATCCTTTCAGGAACAACTCCAGGGATTATTGATAAAAATCGCCCAAGGTTTCTTTCAGGAACTCTTCTTGGGATTTCTACTGGACTTCCTCCTGGAATTCATTCACGGATTTCTACAGGAATTGTTAGGAAACTCTGTTAGGATTACCTCTTGAAATTGCTTCCGGGATTCTTTCGGGGTTCCTTCAGGAATTCCGATTCTTTCAGGGTTTATTCAGGAATTCCTTCAGGTATTCTTTCAGGAACTGCTACAGTACTTCCTCTTGGGATTTCTTCCTAGGATTCCTTAAGGGATTCCTCCAGGAGTTTCTGCAGGGATTCCTCTGAGAAATCCAACAATTCCTCCAGCGATTCTTGCAGGATTCTTCTGAACAATCCTCTAGAGGAATTCCTCAAGAGATTCCTCCAGAAGTTCCAAAAGATATTCCTCCAGGAATTTCTCCAAGGGTTCCTCCAGGAATAGCTCCATGGAATCCTCCGGTGATTACTCCCTGAATTCCTACAGGGATCTCTCCAGGAATTCCTCTAGAGATCCCCTCAGGAATTCCTACATGCATGTCTCCATTTCTGCAGGGATTCTGCGAGGAATTGTTCCAGGGTCTTCTCCAGGCATTTCTCCAAACATTCTTCCACGCATTCCTACAGTGATTAATCTAGAAATTAGTCGAGGGAACCCTCTAGAGATTTTTTTAGTGATTTCTACAGGAATTCTTCTAGGTATTCTTCCAGGGATTCCTCTCTAGAGAATCCTCCAAGGATTTATGGTGGTATTTCTGCAGGGATTCCGCCAGGAATGCGTCCAAGGATTTCTGCAGGGATTCCTATACGGATTTCTCCAGGGCTTTCTCAAGCGATTCCTACAGGAGTTCCTCCTAGGATTTATTTGAGAATTTCTCCAGGAACTCAAACTGGGATTCCTCCAGGAACTCAAACAGGGATTCCTCCAGAAATTGCTTAAGGGACTCCTCCAGGTATTCGAACATGAATTCCTCCAGGATTTCTTCCAGGTATTTCTCCAGGAATTCCTTCAGAACTTACTTAAAGCATTCCTCCAAGAATTCCCTCAGAAATGAAATTCCTCCAGGCATTCGTTCAGGAATTTCTCCAAGTCTTCCTCCTGGAACTCCTCCAGGATTATTTCCAGGAATTCCAGGGAATGCCCCGGGAATTCTTCCAGGGATTGCTCCAGGAGTTCCTCATGTGATGCTTCCTCTCAAAAAAGTATTCGGGAATTTCAAAAATCCTTCCATCAGACTTTCTCCAGGGATGCCTCTAGGAATAAGATAATTTTATAGTAATGCATACAAGAGTCAGGAAATTCTCCAAGAAGTCATCCAGTAATTCTTTCGCAATTTCCTTCAAGAAATCCCTTAGAAATTTATCTACGGATTGTTCAAGAATCCAACCACGGACTCCTTCAAGAAAATTCCCTGCAGCTCCTGCAAAAGAATTCATTCGGAAATTCGTCCTTCGATTCTTTCGGAAATATATCTTGAGATTATTCTTTTGTTTCTTCCAAGAAGTTTTTCCAAGGATGTCTTGAAGGTGTTCAATTCAACCTTTCAGGGATTCTTCCAACAAATTGTCAAGGGATTCCCCTGAAATGCCTCAAGGTCTTATCCTAGGATTCCTTCCTGTATTTCACCAGGGATCTCCTTCTGAAATTTGTTTAGAAATTTCTCTTGGAATTTCTCCAAGAAGTTACCTAAACTTTTTCCAGAGATTCTTTCGGAAATCTCTCCAGCAATTTCTTCTAGAGTTTACCCAGGCAATCCATCAAAAACTCTTACAATAATTCCTCCAGGGATTTTCAGAAATTTCTCCAGGAATTTTCCCAAGAAAGACTCTTTTAAAATTCTCCCGGGATTCCTCCTGGAATAATTCAAGAATAGTTTCAAGACTTTTATGAGATTACCTTCAAGAATTCTTCCGGGTATACATTTATTCTTTAGAGTTGTCCTATCCTTTTCCCCTTCTTGACGTAACGTCCTCACTGGGACAAAGCCTGCTTCTCAGCTTAGTGTTCTATGAGCACTTCCACAGTGTTTAACTGAGAGCTTCCTCTGCCAATGACCATTTTGCATGTGTATATCGTGTGGCAGGCACGAAGATACTCTATGCCCAAGGAAGTCAAGGAAATTTCCTTTACGAAAAGATCCTGGACCGACCGGGAATCGAACCCGTCACCCTCAGCATGGTCATGCTGAATACCCGTGCGTTTACCGCCTCGGCTATATGGGCCGAGGAGTTGTCCTATGAGATGAGTATATGCAGTACATGAGTAAACATATGAAACAATGTTTAGGGAAATTCCGGCAAGGATGCACTCGGAACAATGAATGACACTGAAGGTTTATCATTAGAAGAAAACAGACCTAGGACATTCCAATACTGCTAATAAGCATAGACAAATTGGATGATTAATTACTGAAAGAACTCCAATTAGTCATGGAAGACATTATGGAGACGTTTTCAACAATCTTCAGATGGGTTTAGGTGTTTGATGTTTTAGAAAAAGTTCAACGAAATTATGAAAAAAATCCTTTCATATTGTGCATATTGTACATATTATAGAAAATACAACAGCGTGACTGCTGAAGGGATAAACAATGCTTTTAAAATATAATGTTCCCTCTTTTAGAATGTAATCAATTCCCTCGTGCTCTACAGAAATTCAAAACAGTGAATAATTTTAAAACTATTCAATAATTTTCCGCAAACAAAATTAACTTACCAGTATTTAGCGGAGTGTTGGACCCACTTCCTATCGCAGTGGCTTGGTTAAGGGTAGAAATCTCTTGGGCAGTAATCTCACGCCTGGAATAAAAAAAAACGTTGTTTATTACTATCTCTCGCAACATATGCAGGTACATCTTCTGAATTCCAACTCACTTTGTCTTAACAGTCTCCGTAACTTCCTTCTCCGTGTCGGAAAACTCCTTTTTACGGCGTCCAATCTAAAAAAAAAAATTACAGAACATTAGCTTAACCCCCCACATGGCAACTGATCCCACCTTAGCCTCCACGGTTGGTTCCACAAACACTCCGAATTGCTTTTTTGGCAGCTCGATCTCGCTGGCCGGTGGCGGTAGATCCAAGTTCGCTTTACGTAGTTCATCCATGCATTTTTCCAACGTTTGGATAACGAAGTCATCGTCGTAACCGAAATCGGTGTGCAGCTTAGTCTGCGAAACAATTAGAAATTCAAATTGCGGCGAACAAACAGGCAAAAATCGTCGATCGAGGCGCACTGACCTGTATATATTGCACTATTAAATCCATGTCTTTGAGCTTCAAAATCTTAGATTTATGCAAACGTAATATGGTGTAAGCCATGGCAGTAACAACTTTCTCCCCGTCCAGAAGGTACACATCCCAAACGCGTAAACATAGGCTGAACGGTATCTGCGAGAAATGGATAAACGGTTTTGTTATTGTTGGTTCGAGCAAGAAATTCTCTGAGAAGGAATTTGTTCAAACGTCTTTCCATCTAAGTTCGATTTTTTCTTAATTTTTTTTTTGCGACCCAGTACTTACCCTTTCGATAAACACAACAAAGAACCATTTCAACGAGTAGAGTATTGAGTCCAGATTGTACTGGTCAAAGTGTTTTTTCAGCTTTGGTATAAATTTGGCTATGATTTTGTCATGGTGCGCAAGAAAGCGTGTCAGTTTGGGGAAGCCTGAGGAAGGAATTCCGGTTAATGAAATGAGATGACACTCCGATGCCGATACCTACCCTCTATGAAAAGACCATGCATAGCATACTTCCTATCCGCCAACAGTATGCTCAACGCCCAGAATGCCTCTTCTTCGTCCATGTACATAAGTAATACCCCCGCAAGTCCGGACATTCCTTGGCAGTATCCAACCTGACAGAATGAATCGATTGATTATCCACAAACAATTAGAAACTACATCATTGTTCACTTACCTCCGTATTGTACATACTGTACGCCACCAGCACGTTGAAGAGACTCTTCTGCTTGATGCTGTACCGTTCCCGATAGAAGACGTGCTCTCGGAACTGCCGGTTGACGTCCGAGTCGATTTGTCTGGCCTCGGTGCTCCAGGTTCGGGCAAGCGTTAGCATTTCTTGGTACTTGTTACGGTTCTTGGCGTCCGCCATGACTTGATCCAGATTCAGCAACTGGCCCCACACCCGAGACCGTAAGCTATCCGGAATGCCCTTGTAGACCCGTTTGTGGAGTTTCGGTTGCTGGAAAATTGGCGTTTTGTTTTTGTAGACCATTTTCATCCACTTTTTGACGCGCTCCATTTCCACCTCGTTCGATTTGGTCTCGTGTGGATCGTGCTTCTGCGGTAATCGTTTGTCATGAATGAATCCATACCTGGCAAAAGGAAGAGACAATACAATAAGACAATATTAGAATATTGAATAGTTTTATTCAACTGAAAAGGTATCATATAGTTATCGACTAAAGCACAGGGTCAAGTATTTGACTAAACACAAATTTAGCATAGTCTATACTGCCGTGAATCGCATATCTGTCCCATTTGCATAGGAAATCCAGCAAAGATGGGACTGATATGCGATTCACGGCAGTATAGCTAATAATTCTCAGAGTCTTAAAACCAAGACCATCTGTGAGAAAATCTTGCGCAATTCTTGAAAATGCAGATTCATGTTTTTCTTCACAAAAATATATTATTTTGATGTTACTTCTTCAAAAATGGTCCTACACTTTTCTTTTTACTACAAGTTTCTTTTTGTTTACAGTGGAACAGAAATGGCGCAAACTTTAATAACGGTGTATAAAGCAATGCTTGTATTACCTGTTTGCTGTGAAGCAAAAATCTACTAGATAATGCAATGAAGCATTTTTCAATCATATTTAGTATTTTATAAACTTTGTATTGGCTTTTAGCATAGCTAACTAATGTATTATTTGCAGTGTGTACATCAACAGGCAGCAACATGCCCCAATGATGTTTGATGTTAATATTATATACATAATAGACGAAAATATGATTATACCTAAACGAAACACAACGCATGTCAAAAGGTAAAATACGTGTCAAAAGATAAAACACAGACGTACTCAGTTGATTCTACCGCCAAAAAACGAAGAGAATCTCCGGCGAAGGGTTTCCCGTGCCAAATGGAAGTCGACCCAGGTAACCAATAAGAATTTGAATAAGGCAGCATCCATTTATTACGTAACGCTAAAATCGACAATTTTTGACCCCCCCCCCTCCCCCCTCCGTAACGCTTTTTTGTATGAAAACCTGAAATTTTTTGTATGAGCCGTAACGCTCGGCCGGACTCCCCCCTCCCCCTAGAGCGCACAGTGGAGCGCCTAGTACATCAAAACTGATCAAAATTATTTTGACGCATTTTCACAACCCAAATGCAACCCAAATTAGTAATGAAACGTATTTCATAGTTTTCGTATTTTTTATTTCGTCATTAGGGTGACCAATTTTATGATTGTGAAAGTCAAAATTTTTCGAAACTTAAATTTTTCAAAAAATCACAACTTTTGAACCAGTTGACCGATTTTAAACTTCTTTTTTTTGCTTGAAAGCTGTTGAGTTCTAGTTTTCAGCAAAAATACGTTCAGAGGGCCAAATAGTGTTTTAAGGCAAAAAATATCATATAATAATATAATTAACACGATTTTTTCAAAGTGTCGCAACTTTTAAAATCGGAAACATCCGGAAGGTTTTCTTTCTGCATTTGAAAGAGGAACAATAGTTTTATCATACACTAAACGCAGATTTTCCGGAAACAGCCGGAAAATCAACTTATTTCATTTTGAATGTACGGTAAAGGATTCCATCAAATATTTTTTTCAATATTTTCATATATTGTATGTAAATTCAAAGTCAATTTGTTTGGGTTTCAAATTAACAGAATAACAACATTAACCTTCTTTAACAAACTGCATTGTTGAATTGATTGACTATCAATTTCATTCACTTTGTACGGTCAAAACTAGCACGCGCTGTGAGTTATATCAAAGAAAACGGCTAAACTTCAGCTTCACTTAACCTCTTCTGATAAGCGTAAACAAAACATTTGTACACTGCTTAGCTGTCAAACGATTACACGATAACTACACTTGGCAGAAACACAACGGAAAACCCAATTACTTCATTTTGAGTTTTTCCACTTATGATCAGGTTTTGATGTGATTTACTCCAATGTGGAGCGTTACGTAATTTGTGGATGGCGCCTAAGCTGTATTTCTGTTTCATATCTGCATTCGACCTGCTTACTGCCGGGTCATAGCATTTCGACTGCTAAACTGCCCTATATTAGCAATTTGAATCCTACCTAAAATCTGACAGCAGTTGCGTAGCATTTCAAATGCACGGTAAATTTTAGTTAACAGGCATCATGACTGCTACTTTATTGCTATAAAACTGCTAAGAGAGATGAGTGATTCTAAAACCTCAAAACATTTCCACTTCTAATTTACGTATCATGGCTGTAAAGGCCCATATAGCCGAGGCGGTAAACGCACGGGTATTCAGCATTACCATGCTGAGGGTGACGGGTTCGATTCCCGGTCGGTCCAGGATCTTTTCGGAAAGGAAATTTCCTTGACTTCCTTGGGCATAGAGTATCTTCCTGCCTGCCACACGATATACACATGCAAAATGGTCATTGGCAGAGGAAGCTCTCAGTTAAAAACTGTGGAAGTGCTCATTGAACACTAAGCTGAGAAGCAGGCTTTGTCCCAGTGAGGACGTTACGCCAAGAAGAGAGAGAGAGGAGGCTGTAAAAGCCACTATCATTCGCATGTACTGTCATTTGTAGGTAACAACGAAGAAGATCAATGGGAAAAATATGCTATGGCAATCCATTGTTGGTTTGCTATGGGCGACTTCATTATCAGCACCTGCCGAGCCCATAATATAACGACGAAACTGCGGGTGTTAGCCTTAAGTAGATCAAAATTCCAACGCACTTTATCTAATCATCTATAGCTTACCCTGTAGCGTGGTTCAGCAGCATCGTCAACTCAAGGATCGAGGGATCGAATCCCAATTTGGCCGAAATCAGCAAAAAAATCAACAACAACGGCAGTTTCAGCCATGTCCCGAGCCGCAAAAGTTCCACGGGAGAGTAAGGAAAAATAGAAAAGAAGGGAAGCTGTAAAATGGGCAGGGGAAAATATTTGTTTTTATTTTTGACAATCTGGGGGATAGGAGGGATAGGCATTTAATCAGCCGTATATCGGGCAAAAACCTGCATTTAATTAGCACTTATGGCGCATATACAGCAGATTAGCATTTAATGACCTGCTGTAAAGGCGCATATAGTGCCGAATTAATGCCATTTTAACTGCTTATTGGTTACCTGGGGAAGATTGATGCGACTTTGTTGAAAATCCGATGCAACCCAGCAATCTCAGGAAATCTCAGCGGATTGCTGTTGCGAAGTGCACGTGGCTGAACTTTCAAATTTATTTGTTCCAGAATTGTCCCACAGTCTATACGTAACTCGAGATTGGATTAAACGACAGCGGTTTTCGTAACTCGGTAGACGAATCGGATCTCTCCAAGGCAATCTTCGAAGCGCGAAATGGAGAAAAGCGACGTTGGACAGATTCCATTCTCTCGGTACCGATGCAGTATGCCGAGCTCCAGATTGCTGCAGAGCAGTATTCAAGAATGGAGCGCACTAAGGAGCAATAAAAAGAATCCAAGCAATGGATGTCGGGAAAATTCTTCGCTACTCATTTCAGGTTTCTAGCGGCACGCCGCGGCGCGCCGAGGTACGTAGAAACCTCTCCCATCACTGTGCGCGCAATCCCCGAATTAAAAATACAGTAGAAAAACCGAACGTTGTATTGTAACAGTACTATTTAGAACCATATTTTTACAATAGACACCCCTGTAGAAATAAACATACAAAAACAATAAGATGTAATGTAGACACCATACCGTGAATTGTAAATAAGATTTTTACAATATATTATACAGGTTGTTAAGTATCGTAACTGTTACATATTCCCGGTTGGGTAAATTGGCAGAGTCCACTTTGAATTCATATGTAACCAACACAAACAAACTGTAATAATTGTGTTTGCCATCTATGGGTATAAAAGACTGCCTGAATAAATCCTATGTTCACTTCTTAACAGTAACCTAAAAGTGTCTTTAATTTCGTAACTAAGAAACACCTTAAATAGTTATAGTTCATAGAATTGAACAGTGGCGGCGAGAAAAACGTTTTAAATCCATGCAGTGTAAGTGATCAGGTTCGACCAGTGATCAAGTCACCGGCTGCGTTGTTCCATACACTGAAAACAATCCAAACGTCATTGTTACGTGAAAACATACGTGGTTTTTTTCCATCGTACTTTTCACGTAACACCTACGTGAACCGTAGGTGACAAAGATGAACCAATGAACTCTTTCAATTCACTCATCCCACCGGAAAACAACGCCAGAGCTACGTGATTTTTTAATAACATCCACTAAGTGATTTGATGAGACTTAACTGGTGTTCCAGTGAAGTGCCCTGATACGGATCCCTTCGCTAGAGCTTCGGTTTTTAATCAAAATAAAAGAACAACTACAATTAGTTAGATGGATGTACACTTTTATTGTTAAACTAAAACTAATAAATAGTCGACACGCTGTTTTGATCGTTTTGATAGGCGCTCTTGATTTACGGTGTAGTCGCATCGAAATGGCTGCAGACGGAAGCCTTCATCGAAGCCTTGAGCGAATAGTCGTAATAATATCTGTTTTAACGGACACAGTTAAATCATCCTCGATGCACATTTATATTAGCGTGGTTCAAAAAATCGTTTTTGCTCCACACCGCTTTTTCGATTCCTAACCAGATTATATGCCTTCTCACAAAATTTGAGCTCATTTGGTTGAAAATTGAGACTGCACAAGCCCGTCAAAGTTTGTATGGGAATTACTATGGGAAAACGATGTTTTTCATTCAATCAACCGTAGCATTTCCCCAAGTGCCCTAGTGGGTTAGTCGACCCTTGGTAATCCTTGGCTACTCTATCAGCTACAACTTTGCCGAAGACCGCATTCCAATCGGACGCCTCATTAATTAGTTACCGATTTTAATCCAGAATCGAAATCTTTACTCATGATGGTTAAACTATTCGGTGGGCATCACTGCATTCTGCAGTGGAACATAGTAGCCATGATTTCAGTGTGCTATCTTTGGCGCCATATGCAGCAATGTTGCCTGCTAGGAAGCTGGAGGATCATAGCTAAAGTTTGCCCATTTGGATACAAATCGATAACTAATTAATGAGGCGTCCGATTTGAATGCGGTCTTCGGCAAAGTTGTAGCTGATAGAGTAGCCAAGGATTACCAAGGGTCGACTAACCCACTAGGGCACTTGGGGAAATGCTACGGTTGATTGAATGAAAAACATCGTTTTCCCATAGTAATTCCCATACAAACTTTGACGGGCTTGTGCAGTCTCAATTTTCAACCAAATGAGCTCAAATTTTGTGAGAAGGCATATAATCTGGTTAGGAATCGAATAAGCGGTGTGGAGCAAAAACGATTTTTTGAACCACGCTAATATATATTGTATTACGTACCTACCTTATTTTTTAAACAAACATTTCGGAATACATTGTGCTCCGTCAGCCCGCAATGTCTTCGTGAGTGAGAAATCTTTACGCGTTTTACCACCATTGCGGCAAAGTATTTATGAAAAATTGCGCTCTGCAAAACAAAAATATTACTATTAGGAACACAGATAAAACAGAAGAATAATCCAACCTACCTTCCAAACTATTGAATTTGTTTTATAAAACTTCACTCCACTAAATCTTGAAGTTTGTTTTCAATGGCAGCCATCTTTAAATTTTATCACAACACAGAATGAATCGTGGTCATTCAGCCAATCAGAATGAATTAAAGCATGTACGTGATTTTCACGTAGGTGTGATAGGTCAAGACAGTAAAAATGACCGGAGCCACAATTCAGTCTTATTTAGTGACCGGTAACTGTTACCTTTGTCAGGTGAATTGAAGAAAAAGTTCATTTCTAGGAATTTACGTGATTTTCCACGTAGTAATGACGTGTGGATTATTTTGAGTGTATCATAGTGCGTGCATCAATTGAAAAAAAAAACTTGTTTCCAACGCCGAGTGTGATGTGTAAAAGCCAGATCAAACGTAGGCAAACTGTATGCTGAAACGTAGAGGCTAATTGATTGACTAGTGCAAACTTCACCATAATTTGTGGCTTATTCGAAGCGGTAGTGGAACTAGCAATTTTGCAAAACCATGTACGAAAAATACTTAGGCGATAAAAATTAAGTAGTGGGCAGTGCGGAGTGCGCAGAATCTGAGTACTCAACTGATTCGAGTGGACCAGGACCGGCAAGGACTCAGGAACCCATTGAGTGGGTATAGTCGGAGAAAAGCGTAAGTTAAATTTCCTCATATTTTGTCCCTTTCTTATTTCACTCAGAGAATGTCGGCCATGGGAACGTTGGACAACTATGTGGCGGGAACTCCTTTTACCAACTATGTTGAGAGATTGGAGAGCCCTAGCCGATTTAACAAATGGGATGAAGAGAATAAGAAATGTGTTTTAATAGCTCTTTCTGGTTCGGTCGTATACGATGAGTTAAAATTAATGTTTCCTGGTGTAGAACTGCAGACTTTGAGATACGATGACATGATCAAAAAGTTGAAAGAACGTTTCGACAAAGTCGAACCAGACATGATGCAGCGATATCGGTTCTACAACCGTTATCAACGTCCCGATGAAACAGCTGAAAGCTATATTCTGGCTGTTAAGTTGCAAGCTGAGAATTGTGATTTTAAAGAGTTTAAAGAAACCGCAATTCGAGATAGGCTTGTTATGGGACTTTATGACAGAGAGTTGCAGAAAAAGTTGTTGATGGATGAGGATTTGAGTTTAGCAGCAGTGGAGAAAAAGATTATCAGCAGTGAGGTAGCGGGAAACCAAGCCAATTCTATTTTCGGGCCGAAGAGACGAGAGTCATCTGAAATCAGCTCAGTAAAAAATCGATTAGGGAAAAAGGAGTGGAATAGGAACCTCAGAGATTATGAGAGGGAATCCAGAGGTTATGAGAGATCACCCAGAGAGTATTACGGACGGTCTAGAGATCGCAGTCGGAACGTGAGTGAGAAAAAACATGTGAGCTTTCGAGAGAGATCGACTTCGTATAACAGAGATGGTATCCGTATGCAAATGCAATTTGCAACTTTTGCAAAAAGAAAGGCCATTTGAGACGACAATGTTACTCCTATCGCAACAACAACTCTGTTAGGTTTGTGGACTCAGGTTCGGGTTCAAAAACTGAAACATCGTATAACTTTAAGCGGAATAAAGAAAACAGTGCATCTGAGGTAGAATCGGACGGTATGGAGTGCTTGTTGATAACCGCTGTAAACAAAATCAATGAACCATGCATGGTTGATGTTACGATAGAAGGAAAACGAATGCAAATGGAAATAGATTCAGGAGCGGCGGTGTTGGTAATTAGCTATATAGATTATTTAGAATTTTTTGGAATGGTTCCTATTAACACCTGTGAAAGACAATCAGTGGTCGTGAATGGCGATCGCTTACATATTGTAGGATAAATCAAAGTTAGGGTTGTTTTGAATGGAACAGCGAGTTATCAGAAAATCATCATTTTGGAATGTTAAAAACATTTCACACCGCTCATCGGTAGGACATGGCTTGATTTCTATTATCCGGAGTGGAGAACAGGGTTCGTGCAGAAAGCTCCAGTCAACAAGTTGGTGCAAAGCAAAGGTACAGATCAAATTGTTGAAGATTCAAAGCAAAAATACTCAAAAAATTTCAACAAAGATTTTTCAGAACCGATTAAGGGTTACGAAGGAGAGTTGCAGTTGAAACATGACCAATCGATCTTTAAAAAAAGCGTACACAGTTCCCTACAAACTGAAAGACAAATTGGATAATCACCTCGATATGCTTGAACAGCAAAACATAATAACAGCCATCAAAGCTAGCGAGTGGGCTTCACCGGTTGTCGTGGTCGTGAAAAAGGATCAGGATATCCGTATGGTGATTGACTGCAAGGTATCTATTAATCGCGTTATAGTACCGAATACTTATCCGCTACCGCTAGCTCAAGATATTTTTGCTTCTCTGGCTGGGTGTACGGTTTTTTGTTGTTTGGATTTGGCAGGTGCATATACACAGGTGCAACTCTCTGAGCGTTCTACTTAGAAGGTTTATGGTTATAAATACACCCAAAGGTTTATATACTTATAATCGACTTCCACAAGGTGCATCCATCAGTGCAGCAATATTCCAACAAATTATGGAACAAATCCTACATGGGCTGGAAAACATCAGTGTTTATTTAGACGACGTCCTTATTGCAGGAAAAGATTTAGCTGACTGTTTGAAAAATTTGGAAGCAGTCTTAGAACGTTTGTCTAAAGCTAATGTTAAAATAAACTTTTCAAAATGTAAGTTTTTTGCAAACAAGTTACCATATTTAGGTCACAATCGAACAGGCTAAACCACCCAAGAACGTTAGCGAGTTAAGGGCTTACCTTGGCCTGATTAATGATTACCATAAATTTGTTCCTCGCCTGTCCGCAAAGCTGAGCAGTTTGCATGCCTTGTTGAGTAATGACAAACAGTTTGAATGGACTGATACAAGTGATGAGGCATTCAAGGCTAGTAAAAGATCTTTGTTGGAGGCAAATATTCTGTAATACTATGACCCTAATAAGCCACTTGTTGTCGTATCTGACGCTAGTTCATATGGCTTGGGGGGTGTCTTGGCTCATAAAGTGGAAAGTAAGAAAAAATCCATTTGTTTTACTTCTTTTTCTCTTAACTCGGCGCAGAAGAAATACACCATACTACACCTTGAAGCCTTGGCGCTTGTCTGTACCATAAAGAAATTTCATAAATTTCTTTTCGAGAGAAAATTTAAGGTTTTTACCGACCACAAGCCGTTACTGGGGATTTTTGGCAAGTGTGGTGCCAACTCAGTGTTTGTGACAAGGCTTCAGAGATACATTATGGAGTTATCTATTTATGACTTCGAGATCGCTTACCGACTCTCAGCACTGATGGGAAATGCCGATTTTTGCTCGCGGTTTCCGTTGGACCAAGTGGTTCCTAGAAGCTTGGACGGTGAGCATATCATGAGCCTCAATTTCTCCCATTCGTTACCACTAGACTACAAGAAAATTGCAGAAGCTACTTCTGTAGATTCTCATTTAGTGGAAATCCGACGTTTCGTGGAAGAAGGTTGGCCAACATCGCTGAATGAACGGTTCAAAGCTATGTATTCATTGAGAATCGATCTAGAGGTTATTGATAACTGTGTTCTGTACCAAGGAAGAGTTGTTGTTCCTGTGGGTTTAAGACCTAAAGTGCTTCGAATGCTGCATGCTAATCACATAGGCATTATAAAAATGAAACAACTAGCCCGTGAAACTGTTTTTTGGCCAAGAATAAAGCTGGACATAGAGGATTTTCTCAATCGTTGTGAAGTCTGTATAAAGTCATCTCCAGCGCCAACAAAATTGACAGAAAATAAATGGATCCCTACAACTAGGCCATTTAGTCGAGTACATGCCGACTTTTTCTATTTTGATAGGAAAATGTTTTTATGCAATTCAGTATAATAATTTACATTTTATATAACTTATTTTGGTATCATAATGGCCATTTTTTCCGAACTGGCTCATTATGCAACTGAAATGAGTTGCAAAATAAAAAATAGTTGTATAATGTTCATTTGGCCGCTTCAATACTTGTAATACATCTCCGATGCCTTGCAAGTATTGATAATGACAAGAAAAATGATAGAAGTTGTCGATTCTATCATTTTCCAGGATGCTTTCAATGAATGGCTGTGTATGTGTAGACTAGACTAGACTACACATAGTGATCTTTAAGACAAAGCGAGCGGTGCTTAGAAAATTTCCTCAGATCCGCTCTCCTTATTGATTTCATTTTGCGTATTCCACTGGTTTGCCGGGGAGGCCGAGGGTGTTGACCATGGATATGCTCAGGTCAATGTCAATGACGTATGCCAGGACAATTAGGAAAGTTTGAGCGGTTTCATTCACATCGCAAGGGTCGAGAACAGTTTCCCAGTCGATAGTTCTCAGCACATTAACGATGCTGTGATAGTGGCTTTTTGACAATTCTAGATTGAGTTTAAATGAAGGCGAAAGTAACATGAGAGAGTTCTTTTCATCAACTCTCTCTTCTGCAAATTAATGTGACAAGATGCAAATATGGTTGCACTTTTTGGTCATAAATCGCTATGTTTCGATGCAATTTTCGATTTAGCCTAAGGGGGGCGCTCAACAGGCTTGAAGTTTGTATGGGAAAACGTGGCCAAATATATGCAGAAATCTTAAGGTTTAGATTTTTGCCTCTAGCTGGCTAAAAGCAAAACATTGTGGCTATTTTTCCAGTATATGTAAAGGAATAACATAAACAATAAAACCTCAATATTCCGCCTCACACGCCTAGGGTATAACTTTTTTACAGACGTCGGATCACTTTGCGGTCTTTGACAAAGTTGTTTGGTATATAGTCACCTACATTAATACCGAAGCAAAAATCATCGAAAATTTAAGATTTCTGCATACATTGCCCCCTTAGGCTCAATAGATTTTGCTCAAATTTTGAACGTAGGTTCTGGAAACCCAAAAAAACTGATTCAGGAGATAAGACTCGGATTTTTTTAATTTTTATATAGGTGTGGGTCACCCTACTGTGTACGTTTATAATGCTGATTAGTGATACCAGCTAAGTTGCAGTTATTGTGTATTAGCATACTGCACACCAACCATTACGGTATAATTAGAGGCAGTGGCGATGCCTTAACCTCAAATCTACCTGTTCAGCCAACGTAAATTCTTGAATTTTCCTTTCCCATCAAATAACCTTGCAATTTGTAGAAAATCACGAGAATAGTCGTTTCTGATCTTGAATTCTTCGCAAATGCAAGTTTTAGGGTCGTTGAACGGGTAAAAAGTGAGGTTACGAGACGCCACTGATTAGAGGAAAGATGTTGGGAAGAGGATATTTTGAAAATTTTATGGTATTTTATACTATCATCTGCACACAATATACTGTTACTGATGAAAAATCAGCCTTTTTTATGCATGCAATCAAAAGTTTTACACTATTTTCCGTGGCGCAATTTGATTCCGTACACCCTTTACACTCTCCAGTCAGCCTAGTGGTTAAGGCTATGGATCGCCAATCCGGAGACGGCGGGTTCGATTCCCGTTTTAGTCGGGAAAATTCTCTGGACTCCCTGGGCATAGTATATCATTGTACTTGCCACACAATGTACAAATTCATGCAATGGCAGGCAAAGAATGCCCTTCAATTAATAACTGTGGAAGTGCTCTAAGACCACCAAGTTGAAAAGAGGCAAGCCAAGTCCCAGTGGTGACGTAGAGTCATAAAGAAGAAGAAGAGCCCGTTCAAATGTATAAGTGCCAAGTATCGAAAACAATTCCAATTGAAAAAGTTTACATCAGTACTATAGACCTCTATAGACTGTTTCAGAAATTATAAATACACTAACGATTACCTGCTATTTCAATTTGAGCATAAAAACCAAAAAAAGTTTCTTTTACCTCTTATTGTAAACATGCTAACGAAGCAAATAATATCAAATTGTTGATGTTTCTGGTACAGTGACCCCACAATTTATGAATCGGAAAAAATGACCACAGTTTATGGATCACTCCATTTGATCAACATGGTGATTCATAAATAGTGTACAAAAATTAAGGTGATTCATCGGTGTGGGGTCACTGTAAAAGTTAAAAAAATAGGGCTCTGTAAACTAGATGATTAAAATTTGAAGTTGCACAAAGTGGACAAAAAGTGTAGCGTAGTAGAAAAGAAAAAAATCTCAGATAAAATATTGATTCCCAAACACAATAAAAATGTCTGTATCGATAATAAAAAATATTTCTCGATTGGTAAGAGTAATTTTTACTAGAATATTTGATCAAGAACCACCATTACGGGCCTTCTCAATACAAAATATTTTGTTTCAAATTTCTCAACAACACCAGTAGCAACGAACGTTAAGCAAACGAATGTCTTAATTACTGCTTACTGCATTCGTTTTTGTGGTATGAAAAGCTTTGTCATCTGAAGGATCGAATGAGCTGAAACAATAAGTTTGTTTAGATTAAATGCGTTCAGGAAAGCTAAGAAACTGTGTGGTAGTTCTTATATTCC
>NC_085138.1:137493577-137543577 GCF_035046485.1 Aedes albopictus | reverse complement strand
GAGGATTTTTTTTTTCATTGTAGAGAAATCCAGAAAATATGGAAAATTCTTCCAAAAATTAGGGTTGTTATTATTTAAAATCTAGCTTAATATGCGTTACTAGAAAAAAGGCATCCACTATAAACTTAGCACAACAGAGATCCAGATATGAAAATCTAGTCTGAAGACGATTGTAAAATAAATTTTATCAAGTAAATAACGCTTTATCTGCGAGTGTTCATAGTATTAGATTCCATTGATCAAGTCGAATCTCATGAGAAAGTCCATTAAAAAAAAATTAAAAATAGATTTTATAGCAGACATTTTCGATAAATTTCAGATAAAATTTATAACGCTATCTTTGGGGCCGTTATTGCAAACCCTCCAAATAGAATTTCTTGCGAAATCATTGATGAAATCTATAGAGTTGCTGACCGATTACCAGGTTTCTTTTTTGTGAAACTTAAGCATAAACATTCCTAACGCGACTTCGAGAGGAGTTTCTGGTGAACGCGCAGAATAATTGTTAAGAATTCTTTGTGAATCTTCAAGAGGCAAAAAATCCATAGTAGAATTTTTAGCGGAAATTCTTTTAACAGATGCAGAAGAAATTTCATTGGAAATCCATAATGAGTTCCTGATGGAATTTCTGTTTTACTTTGAATAGAATAGTAAAATTTCATAATAATCTCTGGCGGACGAATTTTTAGCCAATTGGGTTGTTTAGTAAATAAAATACTGCTACTTTCTATAGCCTAACAGAAAGAGCTAATTTTTCTTAGTATAACGTGATTTTATTGCGTTCCAAGACCTTTGTTTCGATGAGTAAATAAACAAAACAGTTTTAATTTCCTTGGATAGAATGACAGTTTGCCCCGAACAAAAATATCTCTCCATACAAACTTTAAATTTATTTTAAGAATAGTTCCCAGGTATTAAAAATTATGAAATTTTGGATTTAGACTGCAATTTTCATAAGGATCCTATGGATTTGTTAAAAGTTCGCCTTAAATTACACATTCAAGTCAGGAAGAAAAATTCGTCATGGATTTAATCATATTGAAACAAAATCGGATCAGATCTCCACTTAAATCCGACCTAAAGTTCTTGCTAGTTCCTTCAAAGAAATATTTCAACAATTCTGTGGTTCGATTTGAATAATTTATAAGTTTGGTAAGCACAATCAAACTCTACAATACTAAAAACTTCTCTTTATTCTGATAGAAACACTTGTAAATCTTCAAAGAACTATGTAGGAAATTTTTAAAAATAACACCAATAATTTTCGACAGAAATAAACACGAATTTTCAGCAGAAACTTTTCGACTCTCTATTCCATAGCGTTTAAGATTTCATTCAGAATTCAGGCGAATATTTTCTCATGTATTTTCGGGAAAATAACTTGTGCATTTCACAAGAGTGATCAATCCAAACCTTAAAAATCTTAACAACTTTCTGGAAAAGTTTGAAATTTTATTAAAAGGCAGATATCTGCTTCTTTCTAATTGAAACAATATTTCACACACATCTTGAGAGTAGAAGTATTTAAATCAAGATGTTTCTAGCATTACTTTTTTTCGCTTCCCATTTAAAGTACCCAAGCAACACACATGTTATATAAGAGTTACGACAGCGCATGTTTTGGTTGTATAGGAGTTAATTTGACGTAATTCTAACATTGTGTTGGAATAACGTCAAATAAACTTCTATACAACCAAAACTTGCGCTGTCGTAACTTTTATATAACATGTGTGTTGCTTGGGTAACATTTTGTGGGGGCCCCTGAAATGTGGGGGCCCGGGGCCATGGCCCCCCTGGCCCCCCTTAAATCCGGCCCTGGAGCACCCGCATACTCGCCGATCTACTGAAGGACCGCGGGTTCGGCATCGTAGCGCTGCAGGAGGTGTGTTGGACAGGATCCATGGTGCGAACGTTTAGAGGTAATCATACCATCTACCAGAGCTGCGGCAACACACGCGAGCTGAGAACAGCTTTCATCGTGATGGGTGATATGCAGAGGCGCGAGATCGGTTGGTGGCCGATCGACGAAAGAATGTGCAGGCTGAGGATCAAGGGCCGATTCTTCAACTTCAGCATAATAAACGTACACAGCCCACACTCCGGAAGCACTGATGATGACAAGGACGCATTTTACGCGCAGCTGGAACGCGAGTACGATCGCTGCCCAAGCCACGACGTCAAGATCATCATAGGAGATTTGAACGCTCAGGTCTCGGCTCAGGTAGGCCAGGACGAGGAATTCAGACCGTCGATTGGTAAGTTCAGCGCCCACCAGCAGACGAACGAAAACGGTCTACGACTTATTGATTTTGCCGCCTCCAAAAATATGGCCATACGTAGCACCTTTTTCCAACACAGCCTCCCTTATCGTTACACCTGGAGATCACCACAGCAGACAGAATCTCAAATCGATCACGTTCTGATTAACGGACGGCACTTCTCCGACATTATCGACGTCAGGACCTGTCGTGGCGCCAACATCGACTCTGACCACAATCTGGTGATGGTCAAACTGCTCCCAAAACTCTCCGTCATCAACAATGTACGGTACCGACGACCGCCACGGTACAACCTAGAGCGATTGAAACAACCGGATGTCGCCTCAGCATACGCGCAAAATCTCGAGGCCGCGTTGCCAGACGAGGGCGAGCTCAATGAGGCCCCTCTAGAGGACTGCTGGAGTACAGTGAAAGCAGCCATCAACGACGCAGCCGAGAGCACCATCGGGTACGTGGAACGAAATTGACGGAACGAATGGTTCGACGAAGAGTGCAGAACGGTTTTGGAGGAGAAGAACGCAGCGAGGGCGGTAATGCTGCAGCAAGGGACTCGAAAGAACGTGGAACGTTACAAACAGAAGCGGAAACAGCAGACCCGCCTCTTTCGGGAGAAAAAGCGCTGCCTGGAAGAAGCGGAGTGTGAAGAAATGGAACTGCTGTGCCGTTCCCAAGAAACACGGAAGTTCTATCAGAAGCTCTACGCAACCCGCAACGGCTTCGCGCCGCGAGCCGAAATATGCAGGGATAAAGACGGAGGCCTCTTGACGGACGGACGTGAGGTGATCGAAAGGTGGAAGCAGCACTTCGATCAGCACCTGAACGGCGTGGAGAACGTAGACACGGGAGCCAACGGCAGCGGAGGAAACGACGACGCCAGTGCAGCGGAGGACGGAAATGAACCAACTCCCACGCTGAGAGAAGTTAAGGATGCCATTCACCAGCTCAAAACCAACAAAGCAGCTGGTAAGGATGGTATCGCAGCTGAACTCATCAAGATGGGCCCAGAAAAGTTGGCCACCTGTTTGCATCGGCTGGTAGTCAGGATCTGGGAAACCGAACAGGTACCGGAGGAGTGGAAGGAAGGAGTAATCTGCCCCATTCACAAGAAAGGCGACCATTTGGAATGTGAGAACTTCAGGGCGATCACTATTTTAAATGCTGCCTACAAAGTGCTATCCCAGATTATCTTCCGTCGTCTATCACCTAAAACGAAAGAGTTCGTGGGAAGTTATCAGGCTGGCTTCATCGACGGCCGGTCGACAACGGACCAGATCTTTACCGTACGGCAAATCCTCCAGAAATGCCGTGAATACCAGGTCCCAACGCATCACCTGTTCATCGACTTCAAAGCGGCATACGACAGTATCGACCGCGCAGAGCTATGAAGAATCATGGACGAAAACGGCTTTCCTGGGAAGCTGACTAGACTGATTAAAGCAACGATGGACGGTGTGCAAAATTGCGTAAGGGTTTCGGGTGAACTATCTAGTTCATTCGAATCTCACCGGGGACTGCGACAAGGTGATGGACTCTTATGTCTACTCTTCAACATCGCTCTGGAAGGTGTGATGCGACGAGCCGGGCTCAACAGCCGAGGAGCGATTTTCACAAAATCCGGACAATTTGTGTGCTTTGCGGACGACATGGACATTATTGCCAGAACATTTGGAACGGTGACAGAGCTGTACATGCTGGTAGGCGGAACCGAACACGACCGGATCCGTCTGGGTAGTAATGTTACGATAGACGGGGATACTTTCGAGGTGGTGGAGGAATTCGTCTACCTCGGATCCTTACTGACGGCTGACAACAACGTGAGCCGTGAAATTCGGAGGCGCATCATCAACGGAAGTCGGGCCTACTACGGGCTCCAGAAGAAACTGCGGTCGAGAAAGATTCACCCACGCACCAAATGCACCATGTACAAAACGCTAATAAGACCGGTAATCCTCTACGGGCACGAGACATGGACCATGCTCGAGGAGGACCTGCAAGCACTCGGAGTTTTCGAGCGACGCGTGTTAAGGACGATCTTCGGTGGTGTGCAGGAGAACGGTGTGTGGCGGAGAACGATGAACCACGAGCTCGCTGCACTTTACGGCGAACCCAGCATCCAGAAGGTGGCCAAAGCCGGAAGGATACGGTGGGCAGGGCATGTTGCAAGAATGCCGGACAACAACCCTGCAAAGCTGGTGTTTGCAACTGATCCGGTCGGCACAAGAAGGCGTGGAGCGCAGCGAGCACGATGGGCGGACCAGGTGGAGCGTGACTTGGCGAGCATCGGGCGCGACCGAGGATGGAGAGCGGCAGCCACGAACCGTGTATTATGGACGAATATTGTTGATTCAGTTTTATCTTGAATTTGATGTAATACTAAATGAATGAAAAATGAATACAATTCAATAGCTTTAAAACAAAAATGAAGTTTAAAATCGGTCAAATGGTTCAAAAGTTACGATTTTTTGAAAATTTTAGTTTTGAAAAACCCTAATTTTTTGGACCACCCTATATAAAAATTGGTCACCCTAATGACGAAATAAAAAATACGGGTCTAATTATGTCCGAAGAACTACAAGCCCACCAAGTTTCACGACAATCGGAGATGCACTATATCGTTTTTCTATGGAATGGCTGCATATATGTAGCACTATGTCACAATAAGCAGATGTTGATTGATTTGTCTTTATTAAAGAGACTTTCAGCCCTTGGCTGGTTCGTCTCTCGATAAGCAGATGATTTTTGGTATTATAGTGACATTCAAACTGCTCTAACTTTTAAAATGTTCAATCAAAATGGCTGAAATTTTCACTGAAAACAGATTAACACAACGATTTTACACGGTCAAAGTTTCAAAAAAAAAAATCGGGACAGTGTTGCCAATACTACAGTCAAAATAATGCACACTGATTTTAAAATGTTAAAAAGTGCCCAAAATTTGAAAACCCTGTTTTTATGTTTGAATTGTTAAAAAAAAGTACTGAATCGATTATGATGAAATTTTCACCACTTATGACTTACTTGAAGAACTTACAGTCAAATTTTCAGATGTTTTGATGAGCTAACAACCAAGTTATAGCCTAAACAATTTTTAAAATGGAAGCCCAAAATTTCCAAAATCACATTTTATTGTATCGACAATATTTGCGCCAATACTGAACCGATTTTGATGAAATTTTTAGGGCATTAACTACACATAGCATGCTGTTCCTGGTAAAAAAATTTAGCTATTTTTGTGAACGCAATCAAAAGTTATACATTATGTTGAATGTCTCATTTTTTTTCGAGTCCAGTATTTACCCTATTACATTTTATTGTTCCCGTTTCATAAATGAATACAATAATCCATTTTACGAGCCGATTTTATTAATGAATTTTGAGGAGGTAGTGTCCAATAACCCGTGAAAATCAATATCATCATCAACATTGTGGTCACTTCGTAAAATGGCTCATACAATACATTTCGAGAGTTTGAATAGGGTGGGGCGGGGCAAGATGGGTCAGTGTCATTATCGGACACATTACTCATGTTTTGATTATGTTAATAATTTTGTCAGATGACCAGCATGAATATACAAAAGTTTGGAGCATTGATTGAAAAATTATTCACTCTCATTGAAAATAAAAAATGAAATGGTTTTAGCCATTTTCTTATGCGATACATTCCATATAATCTCCATATAAACGGCCGCAGGGCAAGGTGCGTCGCCTTCAATTTTGAACGTATTTTTGGAGCATTCAAAAGTTATTTATTTTTAATTACAAGACTATCTCATAAATTACTTCAATCAAGCGGAATGAACGCTCAAAAATATAACATAAAATTATGGTAATATTTTAGTGAAAATATCGATTTTCAAGTCGCCTTAGGACTACTCAAATCGTAAAGTTTTATATATTTGTATAGCGCATTTAGTTCACCACTGGACTATCGCACTAGTTTTCACGAGTGCGAAAACGCAAATAAAAGTGCGCGATTGCATCCAATCAACTTGGTGTCTTCAGAGCACTAATTCAGCATACATCGAAGAAATAGTGCGCCGAAGACAACCCGGGAGCTTCTTGACAGCTGCCGAACAACGTCAGCGTACCTAAAAATTTTGGTCCGGGTGGTACTGTCAGATTCAAAGCGGCAAGCGCTACTTTTGAAAAGGACGAAAACCGACAATAACAAACCGAACAAAAAATATTAAAACATTATACAGAAACCTTTATTTGTTGTTTTCGTTTTTTGGTGGAATATAAATGCAAATTAAGTGCGGCATAATGAATTTGTTCACTAGAAGTGAAAATTATATCTATAAAACAAGTAAAGGCAAAGTAATCGGCTTTCATAAAATTAATAAGAAACTCATGTTTTCTTCTAGTGCGGTTATTAAGCACCAGCAAGTAATAAATTAGGTTACTTATGCTAACATTTTACAGCTACATATCTGGTGGCCAAGTCCAAATGGAAGTTAAAAACAATCATTTGCCGTTTTTTTTTTTCGAGTTTGATCTGCGGTTTGGTCTAGAATGCGCAGTCACCAATTAATATGGAAGACCGTTTAAACATGTGCTTTTATTACATTTCTTACAACAACAAAAAGAAAAATCAAAATAATTTCAATTTAATGAACATTAGTTTTTGCGCTTCTGTTGAATACGTCCTTTTGATACGAAACGCTAGCCTCTTGTTGGCTTCCACTCACCACGAAACAAAAAGATGTTTTCACATGGACAAAAATTGTTGCGTCAGTAAAGGATGAACCCGTTGTTTACGAACAGTAGCGACATCTACGATTTGCGAGTAGGTACGCGAAACTGAGCTCATCTGTCAAGTTATGGGGGGGTTGGCCGAAGACATCAATTTGATTTGATGCAATCGCGCAGTTTTTTTTACGTTTTAGCACTTATGAAGACTCAGTGCGCAGTCCAGTGGTGAACTAAATCCGGTATATTTACAAAGTTATGGTGATCCATGCTTAGGTGACCCATCTTGCCCCGCCCCACCCTACATGCTTTCCCCATACTTGATAATTGAAATTAGGTAGGTACCTTTATATAAGCAAGTGAAAAAACAATCAATATGATCGAACAAATGCGTTTTATTATGTTGTTCTGAACAATTTATTAAGCAGTTTTTAAGCTGCTTGATTACTTTTATCCCCTTGACCCACCTGGGATAAAAAAGCGCAAAAGAATTAAACTACAATCCTACAACAGCAATGCGATTATGAATATCAATTCCATGCCAGTTCACTTGAGAGCGTTTACATATCTTTTGATGACCGGATCGACCTCCTTTTGCACCATAATAGACTGACGCATTTGGCAATATTTTTCGTAAATGGCAATGCTCTCCGCTTTCACCGTTGGTATCGGAATATCCTCCTGTTCCGTTGCTAGTCGATCGAGATCCAGATTCCGGTAGTGAATTTCATTATTCTGTATCACAATTCCATCGCCTGTTGAATGGTTGAGCAAATATTGCTGCTGCTGTTGTTGCTGGGACTGTTTCGTTTCACTTTTCAACCCGGCATAATTCTGGGGGTTGCATATCCTGTTCATTTGGACGTACTTGTGGTACCTGAAATCAGACAACAGGTTTGTGTTAAAAAAAAAACTACACAAACGCAACGCACACCTACTTTATCATGTCCGCTTTCTTGGGAGCTTTGATTTCGAACCCATACACGTCCCCGGTCATCGGGAACATGCTGCTGATGGTGACTGGATCCTCCGCCCGGCTGCTATTGGCACTGCTACTCGGGGCCGTATTGCGGATGCTTCGATCGTCATCCTCCGAGTCGGAATCCTCATCCAAACTCGATGACGAACTGTTGGTAGAACTGGTCGACGATTGGCCGCTCAGGGAAGGATTTTTAAGGGCCGCACTTTCGCGCCTTCGGATCGGTTCGAACGGACTGAAGTTGGTTCGGAATGTGGGCACAAAGTTTCGTGCCAGGAGCGACAACTGGTAGGCAATGTTCTCTTCGAACGACGTCAGCTTAAAGCCGTAGTAAAAGTTGGAATAGTAATCGATTATTTCCGCATCGGTGGAGTGAATTTTGATGAGTTCGTTCACGACACGGTTGTTATCACTTGTAGAGTACGGGAGGTGTTTCATGATAAACGACCGAACCCACTGGGTCAGTGGTTCTGGAGAAATTTTGCGAATCACGTCGACGCGAGAATTGTGGATGTAGAAATCGGTCTCCAGATCCCAGATGTGTGTTGATTCTAAAATATGGGAAACCTTCATTTGGTCTGAATTTTGTTATAGGTCCTCCCCAACGTGGATGCATTAGGAAGGTTAACCAGTTCCACTCTTGAAATATACTTACTATTGACCTCTGACTCCGATGGAATGTAGTAACCCAAAAACAAGTTGATACTATGCTGCTTCTCAGTGTCGCTGAATGTGTTGCTGCAGTATCGACTGATCGTTTGTATAATGTCGTTTCCCTGGGAAGCCCAAGCTGCCGTCTTGCGATACGTCTTAATCCTATGTACCAACTGGGATCCTCCGTACTGTAGCGCGAGGGTATCGCCATGATCTTCGTAGAGATTTTCTAGCATGGTTACGCAGTCGGATTCGAATTCTAGCTTCCGCTCTTTTAGAAATCCCAGTTCGTACAGTTGATGGGCGAGGACACACTTGCCGATCGCGAACTGAGCAGTGTTCGTCCGATCCAGGCAATCCACACAATTGACCCTTACAAGTCCTGTTTGTTGAGTGGTGACCTCTTCATCCAGGAAGAACATTCCCGTCTGCTGGATTACGCTTTCAGCGTATTTTGCAAGACTTTCCATAACGCTGCCTTTGCCCCGGCTCTTCCGGGCCATGTCAAAGTCGATGTACTTGATGCGAAACTGAGGCGGGAGAAATTGATTGAGGTAATCAACGCTACTGACCATCTCGGAACTGAGAACACTTTCGTGTCGTCGCTTCTCTCGTTTTTTAACCAAATTCAGTATGATGATTGGGGCACCGTAATGGAACATTAGCCGTTGGTAATGCTTCCCGGAAGTTTCCCCATATGGATCGGACAGATCGAGTGCTATCTGCGGTTTGGGAACCATTTTGCTGACGTCCTGAGACCAATGAGAAGGAACCGATCCTCGCAGCTGCGTGAAGCTACACATCCTTGTCCCATCCAGTACGATTTGTTCCGTCTCCACCTCATTGGCGACGTCCCCAAAGTAGTTGGCACCTCGTTTCAGAAACCTTGTCCCGGCAAATCGAGTGCTTCTCCGGGCAATCAGACACACATAGATCGGCCGACCAAAGATACTAATACTGGATTGGCTGATGAACCCGTGAATAACTTCAAGCTTCCAATCCTTATGCAAAACCGCATCCATCGGTTTCAAGAGGTACGCGTTCCAAACGAATCTATCACGGGATACTCCTCGAAATGCATACGTCGTCTTTTCCCCAGATTTATTACTCCACACCAGCGGTTCATCTCGCTCGATATCGCTTCGACTGCCCACGAAATTCGGAGCCGAAACGTTATACTGCAAACTTCTGGTCAAATCGTAACTGTAGCTAAAGTAGAAATTGCTCTTCAGATCTACATTGTTAAACATCTTCACATATCGCTGCTCCAGCGGGTGAATTTGCTTCCCAACCGGTGCCTCATTGACCCGGATCATTGCCGTATCTTTGATCGTGTAGATAATGTGCTTTCCAATAAAAGCACATCGCGTTCTCTTGGTCACCAGAATCAGGTAGAAGCCCTCCAAAAACTTGATGAATCCCAGAACTCCATAAGCACTGATCGAACGTGTGAACGACCGCGACTGAACAAACTTCCGGATGTCGCTCTTCTCCAGCTCGTTGGCATTTTCATGAACGGAAAGCTCCGGCGACTTGCGATCAATTTCCAGCAGACGGAAACGGGTTTCCTGACCATTGCTGCCCACGAGATAGAGTTTCTGAAAAAAAAAGTTGATTTAAAATAGTGTACACACTTTTTCGTACTTGTTTCAATAGTGACTCACCGACTTTGTCTCGAACAAAGCTACCTTCTGGATCGAGCTTATCAAAGGATAGAATTTCGTATTGGGGTCCATTTTTTTGCGCGAGCACTTGTATTTAATTAGTAATTTAGTTATTAAGTGTACACATTAATATATACATTTGGTGTATTATTTCCTACGAGATAAAAATGATAACAATGATATACTAGAGCCCCTATAACTAGACTGACTCTATGATATACTAGACAAGATAATAAACACTGTTGATAAACCCGCTCAGGAAAAAAAACAAACAAATCAAGCATAACTTTTCAATCCGACGTAACTCGAGAATGTAAACAAATCCGGGTTTACTGCTGCATGCATGATTCATAAAGCAAATTGAAGAATCCACATCACTGTTTGATGATTTATTGCTTAATTTGTTTAACTAAGCATATTTTTCGAAACGACGTATCTAACTATTTTGATGCTTAGAACTTTACTGATAGATACACCGTTTTGATATACAGGTCGGACTCGATTATCCGGAGTCAGACTCTGATGCTTCTCAAACATATATCTGGAGAACGTAATGCTCTATAAAGCTGAAATTTTGACATGATATCAAGCCAACTTTGATTAGTAATCAGTCAAAATTTCAGCATCTTACAGCATTCCGTTTCCGAGATATTATTTTGCGAAGCGTCACAACCCGACTCCGGATAATCGAGTCCGACCTGTATGAGAAAACCAAACGACGTATCTGGCCAAAATCCAAAGTAACAGATACACCAAACTGGCACCATACAAAAGCGACGTATCTGGCATGACGTATCTCGAGCCAACCCGGTGTAGGGAATCGCGCCACTTGGGCGGTGGCTTCTATTTTCGTCTGTTTTCCACTATAACTCAGTCAAATTTGAACCAATTGACACAATTTTTGGAATGCAGTGAGATAGGTATAGTATCTACCCGTGTACAACATTTCAAGTCAATTGGTTCAAAATTGACTGAGTTATAATGGAAAACAGACGAATATATAGGAGCCACCGCCCAAGTAGCGCGATACCCTATGTGTATTTTTGTCAAAATTCATTGTGAAAATGATATGGAATGAGTAGGATTTGTTTCTTATCTAGTGCGTGCTATATCCCTGGTGATGTTAAGCACGAAAAAACTTATGAAAAGTATTTTTTTTAAAAAACTATTTTAGTGAAATGGTCGTCAACATTGACCATGAATTTATTCAGATCAGTGAAAAAGTTAGATACGTCGATTTGAAAAATTATGCTTGAAATTACACTGACAGCTAAGGGGCCCATGTTGTAATGTGCACCAGTTGTTAAGTGTTTTTTTGTTTGTTTGGCTCAAGTTTATGAATATAAATATTAAATATCCAACAAATTTTGTTAAAATCCATAAGCTTAACCCTCTCTTACCCATGGTAGCACAGGTGATCCACTACTTTGCACTGTTCATTTAACTCTAAAACAAAAACGAGCAGAGAATTTTTGACCAAATCTGGCATAATAGTTCATCAAACATATACAAACATCTGACGAAAAAATGGGAATGATCTAACTTATCCTGTATTTGTATGAACAGTGCAAAGTAGTGGATTACCTGTGCTACCATGGGAAAGAGAGGGTTAAATAAAAAGAAAATCGGGTTAAGTACGCCCGAATAAAACGGTATGATTCAACTATTGCAGAGTTTATCGTTTTCGCACTATTTGTGTTATCATTGACAGGATCATAAATCAATTATAAAACATATCATATCGGTGATAGCAGTTATCTTTTTCAGAGTTTCAATGATAGACTGAATGGGTTGTTAAGTATCGTTACCATTCAAAAATGGCTTTTTTCTCGAACAAAATTTTTGATGAATTATTTATGTTATAATCACTTTATGATAAATTTTATGATTCAGTGAATAATAAAAACAAAACGGAAATATTTCACCAACTCTGTTTTATCGGCCAGAAAAAAAGTTACACCCCTGCAGATTTGATCGATTCAGGTGAACCATTGGGCGAATCGTTGTTTCGAATTGGATAGTTTTTTGTTTAACACGGGAACCTCGACGGGAACTGAACTGATGCGGTTATCGGGATCGTTTTTTACTAGTCCCGCGTTGTTTGAGGCTAAAGTGGATAAGTGCTCGCGGGTGATTAAAAGCCAATAAAGTTCTGAAGCCTGTTCGGAAGGCAAATTTCGATTTGGAAAAAGTGAAACAAGTGAACACAAGTGACAAACAATTAAGTGCGCAAAGTGATCAATGTTGAAAGTGATAAATGAAGATCCGGCCGTTTACATTATTTGTCTGGCTGTCGATAAAAACTGGTGAATTGGAAAGAATCACTAGCAAATCTTACGAGAGAAGCTGATTTGCACCTGAGAAAATATTCCTCCCGGCGAACTGACACAACCTCCACCGGAGGGAGAGCCGATGCCCATAAACGGTTCTGGAGAACATACACGGGAATGTGCCGCCTGCAGCGTTGATGTTTGGGAATCGATTTCCAGAATTTTGTTTTGCTAAGCTGTGCCGAATTGATCATGGATCGAAAGGTAGGTATCTGCATGCTATCATAACGTTTTAATTATGACCGTACAAGTTCAGTAAAAAAGTACCCTGAATTGAGTGCGGCAAGGAAAATAATCGAAAATGAATTATTAAAAATTATTCAATTATCATCGAGTAAATCGTTACCATTGATACTATGGTTTTTAAAAAGTGTTGTATGATCCCATTTCAAGAAGTTCCATCATTCAATCATTAAACTATTATTGTATCTATCGTTATTATTCTACGAATAGAAATCGAATGATATGAACGATACCATAAACCATATTTTTCTATGCGGGCGGTTCCTTTGAATTCCACTAAGAATTTGCATCCTTTGACAGATACGTATTTCGACCTCAACTGTAAGGTCGTTTTCAGTGTCTTGTACTTGACTCGAGTCGAGTCAAGTACAAGACACTGAAGACGACCTTACAGTTGAGGTCGAAATACGCATCTGTCAAAGGATGCAAATTCTTAGTGGAATTCAAAGGAACCGTACTTAACCCGATTTTCTTTTTATTTACAGATATTCCCCTAACAAGCCCAGGTTAATCATCACCATAAGCTTAGTTAGAATGAAAAAAAAAATCCTTGACTCTTATATTAATTTCCTATCAATGAAGGGGTCGTTCAAATATGACGTCCACCATATAGGGGGAAGAGGAAATCTGAGAAAGTGTGAAACGCCATACAATAATGTATATAAATAATATAATAATGTATATAAGGGTCTAAAAATCCTGAAAAATGATGGACGTCATTCTTAGGCGGGACGGGGGTCTGGCCAATGTCTACGTTCCACACAAATTTCGAAAAATTTATATAAGTCTACGGAGGGGTAAGGGGGGTCTGAGATTGCCCAAAATGAGTCTACGTAGTTTACGCCAAAAATTAGTCGAAATCCAAAATTTTATCATTTTTGGTGCCCGGGAACTATTTTTGAAATGCATTTAACGTTTGTATGGGGATTTTTTTTTGTTCGAGGCGAACTGTCACTTTATCGATTGAACTGTCATTCTATCCACGGAAATTAAAACTGTTTTGTTTGTTTAACCATCAAAACAAAGGAATTGGAACGCAATAAAAACACGTTATACTCAGAAAAATCTAGATTGAGTTTAAATAAGGGCGAAAGTAACATGAGAGAGTTCTCTTCATCGACTCTCTCTTCTGCAAATTAAAGTGACAAGATGCAAATTCAATCGAACTTTTTTACACTTAGACGCTAGATTACATCGCAACCTAGCGATTCACGGTGTGTTGAAACAGGATTATTATCGCACTTTCATGAACCTAAAATATTTTTTCATTATAAGTTAGCCTTAGCTGTATATATTAAGATTCTGGAGGTTAAAAAATCTTTCATCGGGGAAAATTAAAGTAAATTCGATTTTAGTAGTTTTCCACTTTTCCCATATGATGTGGTATAACGCAAACCTGATGAACCTAAACTTCGCTAGAAAAAGTCCCCCATCTATTAATAAATTTGAAACCATTTAGTGAGAAACGAATGTAAAAGTCTTTACAACGAGTTTAAATTTGTTTGGCATTCGTTTCATGTGCCCAGCCCACTACAGTCTGCCGAAAGTCATAAATCATAGAAGTCTACACTTCTACCATTTGTCCGGCACATTGATATTGGCAATGGAGGTAAACAAATACTTCTCATTTGTGCGACTCATACATTTGAGGAAGCGCCATACACCTGTGACTCATACCATTTGCAGCACATATCATTCATGTGCTAATTTGCCTGAAATGGCGGTTATTTGTTGCACATACTTTGCATGTCAAACCACATCCACATGGATATTTGCCAAAAAGTATGAGTCGACTATACTGAGCGCGCATGACTCATTTGTAAAAGTTCTGCCTCTGATCTGTTGAGGACTTTTGTCCATACAAAATATTAAAATTATGATACCTTAGGGTTAAGTGGGCTGTTGAGTCTCAAACATCAAAAAGTTGACGCAAAATACATAAGATTGGCGTTGTTAATGCATTCAAAAATAAGGCACACCGGGCCAAGTTAAAACGGGTGGGGTAAGAAGAAACAGCGGGTTAACGTGATATTATCTAGTCATGATAAGCAATTTGAATGTCATAACATTTTTTTAATCAAACAATCATTTGGACAAGAATAATTATAGAAATTGTATTGAAATCTTTTTCAAAACATCACATTTTTTTTATTAAGAATTTACCGAATGCAACCCATGCTTAATATATGTCAATGTGAATGACATCTTATAGTATAAGCCTAGAATATATTGGAAACATATCAATTTGCAAGTAATCTGATGTATTTCAATAATGGTAGTCTCGTGCAGTGTTTTTTTTCTATCTTCGTCTGGGTTATCTATAGTTTTATTTTATAAGACACTTTGGTCTTGATAAAAACTTCATGCAGTTTATATAATGGTTTTCATGTTATGACTGCATAAAATAAAATTTCTTTTTCCCAAGTAAAATCCCTTCATTTTTGCAAAGTGAGTTTGACAACAGATTCAGTATGGGGAGAAATGTGATAAAAACGAATTAAAAACTCACCCGTACACTCGATACCTTTCAACCACATTCTATGTGTTATAACTATTTAGGAATCAAAATCTATCCAATGATTCCTAAATGAAGCATAAAATAACTAATAAATGTTCTTAGAAAGTTGTATTGAAACCTCAAATTGCGTCAATCTTGCCTCATTTTACACATCACTGTTGTTGTTTTTTTTTTAATATATTTTATGACATTCCCAGAACATTCATGTCTTCTTAATAGTGTTCTACATTTTCAATTTTCATTTTATCTGTAGATTTAGTTAAATTTGTTCTCAGGATAAACAAGAATGAACATATCTAAAATTAAGTAAAAAAGAAAATAGAGCTAAGGACTCTTCCTTTTAATTGCACTACGATTTTGCATAATTTGATAGATACGTATTTCGACCTCAACTGTTAGGTCATCTTCAGTGTCTCGTACTTAATCCGATATTCTGTTTACGTACATGTATTCCGCTAACATGCCCAGGTTCATCATCATCAAATCTAAAACTGTTTCAATCAAACATATGCTTACCTTAAAGTACGTGTATCAAGGGCGTGTGCCGAAAGAGTTATCAAAAGCTATCCACAAAGGGCTGATTTCTTCACCTCGGATTAACCGGTAAACCAGGCTTACCCATATAGTTAAATCTGGTTTAACGCTTAAGTCAGGGTGAAGAAATCGGCCCTATGTGTCCTACATGCAAACAAAAGTATTTATAGGATGAATTTTCACTTGTTAGTAAAACATCGACCCCATCAAAATCAGAGCAAAATAAACATGAAAGTTTTTATTACATTCGAAGAGCTATCAGTATTTCTGCTAAACTAGCTCAGAACAAGTAAATGTACTGTTAACATGAATATTGAAAAATAAGCGTGATTAAGTCACCATATTTGTTTAATGATTTTCCAATCAAAGCATCTTTCGTGGCCGTGTGATCGTCGTTTAGGTGTATCGTTACATGGTTTGGCATGCAACGTATGTGCAACCAATACCCACCATTTCAGGCAAATTAGCACATGAAGAGTATGTGCTGCAAATGCTACGAGTCACAGGTGTATGGCGCTTCCTCAAATGTATGAGTCGCACAAATGGGAAGTATTTGTTTACCTCCATTGCAAATATCAATGTGCCGGACAAATGGTAGAAATGTAGACTTTATGATTTATGACTTTCGGCAGACTGTAGTGGGCTGGGCACATGAAACGAATACCAAACAAATTTAAACTCGTTGTAAAGACTTTTACATTCGTTTCTCACTAAATGGTTTCAAATGTATTATTAGAAAGGGGACTTTTTCTAGCGGAGTTTAGGTTCATCAGATTTGCGTAATACCACATCATATGGGAAAAGTGGAAAACTACTAAAATCGAATTTATTTTAATTTTCCCCGATGAAAGATTTTTTAACCTCCAGAATCTTAATATATACAGCTAAGGCTAACTTATAACGAAAAAATATTTTAGGTTCATGAAAGTGCGATAATAATCCTGTTTCAACACACCGTGATTTATGACCAAAAAGTTCAACAATAGGGGTAGGCGGGGCAATATGGACACCCTAAGGTTTTTGCCAACTTTACCTGGCAAGATGTCAAAAAAGTTTAGTTTTTTGATACATGTATCCTTTTAAAGTCTATTTAGCATCTATTGCATAAGAATGCTCACGAAGAAAAATGATTTATCCACTTCAAAAAATGTTAGGGTAGTGCGGGGCAAGATGAGCACCCTAAGGATCACGTTGAGTTTATTGTAAGTTAACACAATTTTTCAAAGTACCTCTCAGTAGTTCTTTACTATATCATGTTTTCTATCACCCATAAACATGGGAGGGTTCAAAATTCACAATAAGTGTGATTTATTTGTTAAAAAGATGTTTTATGATCAGTTCGAACATGCTACGGGGCAAGACGAGCACCACTACGGGGCAGGAAGAGCACTTCATTAAAATCACAATATTTTAACAATAAATTGGCCATACAGTGATTGATATAGTGAACCTTGTTTATAGCTATGGTATCACGTTCTAAAATGATATTTTTTTTTGGTTATTGAAAAAAATGCGATTTTATAATACTTTATACAAAATGACCCGAAAAACAATAAACGATTATTATGTTGCTTATTTTCAGGAATTCACGCAATCAAATAGTTGCAGAGGTTACGGAAACCTATGTCCGCCACTATTGAGTGAATTACAATAATTTCAAAATATTTTCTATATTCCCCTGATGGGGAATAATGAGTGCTCATCTTGCCCCATTATAGGTTAATAACTAAAATTGAATAAATTTTAATGTTTGTTTTTAGAAAATATTTTCTAATGTAAATTAAAATGCTTTGCAGTAAGCTAGTAATGTTGGCTGATAACCAGAATTATGGTAAAAATTTGATTCTGACATAAAAACCTTGTTTTATTCTGATGATTTCTTATAAGAAAATGCTAAAAATCCATGCTATTGACTAATTTGACGATATTTTTAAATTCGTCCATTATGAAGCACCTTTTATCAGGTTTACAAACAGGATGAACATTATTCTAACGGATTATGAAGTTGTTTGGGCAAAATTCATCATAAAAGTAGTAAAACGGAGGGGTGCTCATCTTGCCCCGGGTGGCCATCTTGCCCCGTCCTACCCTATGAAAAATGTTAGTTTTTCATGACCGTTTCTAAGCATACGGGGCAGAATGGACACCCCCATGGGGCAATATGGACACCATGAGACTTTTACGAATTTCGTACATTATTTACACCTATAAAGTCATTTCATTACAAAACAACTATTATGGATGAATAATACGCCGGAGTGATTCATTTTTGTTCAGTTAATCTAAATTCAACCTGTTTTGGATAAAGCTTCGTTTTTGTCGGCATGTGCCTAGAACAACTATTTTCCACTGCTGTCGTCTTTTGACCAATTTGTTTCACCCTATGTCTACTATAGTGAACATTTAACCGAAAATATACTGAAATCGAAGAATTTGGTTGGTTTGTGATTTAGGTTATATTTTTCCCTTGCCGCTTCTTTAAAAAAGGTAAGTGTCCATTTTGCCCCGGCAGCAGAAGATATTTCCAAACTTGATTTTTGATATAATAAAGAAGAAAATATAAACATATTAAGCATGTAGATACAGCAAAACTACTTGCATGTGTTCTAGAAATATCAGGTTTTAATCGACCTGCAATAATAAATCACTAAATCTTATTTTAAATGGTGTGAAAATTATAATTTCCATGCTCAAAAAACGGAGGACGCAACTTTTTCGTGTAAAATCAAGTATAATTTTAATTTCGAATGTTTCTTTCCTGAAACTACGTTTTAGACAAATGGAGTATATTCTCCATTCATTAAAAGTTCAAAAAAGTTCGCATATTCCAAAATATTGAGGGTGTCCATTCTGCCCCGGGTGTCCATATTGCCCCGCCTACCCCTACTTGCATCTTGTCACTTTAATTTGAAGAAGAGAGAGTCGATGAAGAGAACTGTCTCATGTTATTTTCGCCCTTATTTAAACTCAATCTAGAAATGAGCTTTCGATTAGGCTAAAGAAAATGGCAATATTTAATTCACTAAACAACCCAAATAGCAAATCACCCCAGTTTACGGTACATGTCTTCGTATTCTGAAATATTTCATAAACACAAATTTCAACAGTCTTCAATAACAGTGCGAACAGCTGACATTTTGATTGTTTTGATCGCACAGAAGCGTAATTTTATGATTTTTTGTGATCATAATATTATTAATTGGACCAAATTAAATTAAATTGGTAAGTCGTTAGTTAAATCTGCCTTTTTGTAAATCTTAATTTTACATTCATCTGATTCTTCAGAAAAATAAACTAATATGTTGGCCTTACAAGCGCTGCGAAGCATTGGGCCAGCAGCGGCCGGCACGGCACGAAACTCCCCCACAACCGCAACAACCACCCGGCACTTTTGGGGATGGATCAACATGATGTTCAATCGGGTGGACACCGCACGCCTCAAAGTGGTCGGCCCGGATCGGCTGTGTGCCGAGTGGCTCCTTCGTAACGGCGCCAGAGCAAAATTCGTCAACGTACCACACCAGCAAGTCAACTACAATCTGCTGCCGAACGAGTCGGTCCCGGTACTGATCGAGGAGTTTGACGGAACGGATTCCGGAATCATGCACATTGGTTTTGATCATTTGAAGGGTCTGACCCGGCTTCGGAAGATTAAGCTGCACAATTGCGTCTACCTGGAAGACCAAGCGCTGGCCAAGTTGCATTTCGTGGCTAATACCCTCGAGGAACTGGAGGTTTCGAACTGCAAAAATATAACGGACTTTGGGTTGTTGACTCTTAGAGATTTAAAGAAGTTGAAACAGCTCAGCACGCACAATTTACCATACGTGAAAAATTTGCAGAAAGTTGAGGAGGAATTAAGAAAATCGCTGCCTAACTGTAATCTGGATCTGAAGCCTTGAATGTGTTTCTAATAAGCTTAGCATTGCGTACCTACCTCCTAGTCATGTCTTGCATTAAAAATTGTGATTAATCTATGCCTTCTTTTTGTTGGGTTTTAAACAGAGTTTAACCCTTTGGAGTCGAAGACATAGAAACGGCTGTATAAATTCACACATTTAATACAACAGAATACTGTCTTTGGCAAAGTTGTTGCAAATTGAGTACTCTATTAAGGAAAAATGGGAATATTTGTATTTCAGACTTCACTGACAACCTAGAACGTCCTGATTCTGAACACCATAAAGTTTGGAGAAACGAACTGATTGACATACCTGTTGTAAAAGCTGAATTTAGATATGGGTTACGTTCATATATATTTATTTAACCTTTGTCAAGAACACCAAAAGGTGTTATATATTCTGGGATGTTCCAAACTGTCCTGTAGTAAAGTCCGTCAAATCTACAAGAATAACTTTATGTGTTTTCGCCATAAATAATCACATTGCATAATCTGCTGGAACCGTGAAGCTCTTGAAAACTCAAATGTCATTTAGAGACACTATAGGGATATTCCAGGTCAGCTAAACTACCTTGGAGTTCAGAACTTCAGGTCTACACTCGTAACAGTAGCCATATCTGTTATACTGTGTAACGTTGCATAATCAATCGCGGTTACTGGATCAACATGAAGTCTACTATATAGTATTGTGAACCTTTGGGACATGAAGGGACGTTCAAACTGTATTGAAGTTTAGCTCTTGACTGTAACAGTAGTAATTTTTACAATGAACTATAACATTACATATCCAATTGTAATCTGTAATCTTCCTGGCATTGCATGGGCCATTCCAAGATAATTTTGAAATATTCCAGATCAACCGAACAACTTTGGAGACCATAGCTACAGGTCTACAATTGTGATAATAGCTTTTGTCACTCTACGTGAAGAAGTGTTACATAATCCGCTGTACTTACCAAAGTGGTTCGAGGAACAATAAGCGTTGTTATATATTATTGGGCTATTATGGGCTATCGTTACTGTTATGGAGCAAAACAGCCACTGTAACACGAAGTGATTTCGTTTTAGATAGTAACGTTACACTACCAAATATAGTTCATGAACCTTTTAACTCTCAAGTACCTATCACTTCATGATAGATTTGTGATAATTTAGGCCATCAAATATTTCATGGAGTACACAGCTTCATATCTACACTTGCAATGCTAGTCTGCTTGACTTAATAATGATACATGATGAACCATGTTTACTTATATTCTTCAAATACTAGTATGCATTGTTATGTACATTTGAAACAATAAAGGTTGTTCAAACTTTTATAAAACTCATTTTGTTTAAAACCTGCATTCGTTGTAGTCAAACTTTGTGCTATAAAAAGTTACGTTACCAAGTCTAACCCACCCAGTTCCGTGAACTTCTGTGAAACTCAAAGCCAATCCAAAACACCTTTGAGATATTTCAGTATTATTAAACTTCCACACTACTAAGAACTTCCAGTTAAGGTGAAGATATGACGAAGCCACATCTCGAGCACAAATCTTAAGGCAAATGTGGAAAGCGGTCGAGGATAAGGACTGCAGTCGCGAACCTAGTGTTGTGGTGAAGAATTGTTGATTCAGTTCAATTATAATTTTTATAACGCTAAATAAATGAAATAGATACAACATGGGGTGGGACACTCATTAATATCGGCAGTAATATGTATTAATATCGAATAATATTATATTAGTTCACTAATATCGATGTTTCAGATCAAGGTGGCTGTGTTTTTCTATACACAAAGACTACTGACATATGAAGGTAAATATAATGATTTATGCAGCCCAAAACGGTAAGTTATTATCATTATCCCACTAATTTTACTTCTAGCAAAGATTGTTTTTCAATTTCAGGCTAACTTTTTTCTGGTAACACGTCCAGACGGCGCACAGTTTAAAAAGCGAGACCCTAAACACGATCAAACTCAACCTCTCAGCAAAGCAACAGCAACGAGCTACAATCGAGACCATTTCCACCCAGCCGTCGTCAGCCGTAGATTTCACCCCGACCAGCCAGAGTTTCTACAGATGTTCTGTAAAGGATTAGCAGAGACCAACGCTGACCCGCTAAATGGCTAGGCTGATCTTCTTGGACATGAAAACTTTATGATTAATACTGCAATAAATTTCACAATGTTTTATAATTTAATTCATCTTAATTTTGCAAACAAAATAAAGCTTATCACAATAGCTTTCGAAATGTTCGTTTTACTATTCGGTTTTCGAAAGTTCCAAGCAGTTCCGGACCATAGATAGCCCGCGACAGCCAAATACACAAGTGACATCACCCAGAATACTACTGATTTGAAGCATGTCAGGTCAGATCTCCGGCCTACGAGGCCCTCCCAATCGACCCCCAAGAGAATGAAGCCGACCGAAGCCGTAGTCGCTCTGTAAAACAACGTTCAGTCGTCTTTTGGGTCCCATTATGCGGCCGTAGCTTTGCCGTGCCTCGTAAAGGGCATCATTAAACTTCAAAGATATAAAGCTCATTGAAAATAAATCTGCAAGTCCACCTGGTCTACATCAAAAAGGACTATTTGAGAGCAGAAGAAAAAAAAGCTGTACACGGCACTTTCATCCGGTTCAAGTGTCTAAATGATATTTGTTTTCCTAATTCAAATATGATGTTTTGACATCTGCAAACAACCCCAACATATCTATGAGCACTAGATAATATTTGTAATATCCGCATTAATATAAATAATATTTGTAATATGATATCGAGTGTCCCACCCCATGAGATACAATCATTACAACAGAAACTTCAATTGAGGGGCCCAGAATCAAAGGGGTGTAAGTGACCAATTTGTCGATTTTGAGCTGAGCATATCATTAAATTCTTCAGATTTCAAGCTTTCAAGAACTTTTTTAAGATTGTTTCTACGATGATTGAAAAAATTACAATAAATCAGAGAAAATTGGGTTGATTTTGAAGCTCCATACATTTTGTATGGGATGAAAAATGGGTCGAAAACTTTAAACCTCATTTCCTCGAAAGTAGGTTTTTTGCACTTACACCCCTTTGCTTCTAACCCCCTCAATTGCTGTTGCTGTAGATGCTAGATTTTTACCATCATAATAGTTTGGATGATCCCAACCGATCTGATGATGTACATTTTGAACTCAGAAGATTTTCTGGATATTATAGATCATAAATCGTAGCTTCGTATAATGAAATAAGTTACCGTTACATCCGCAAACTTCAGGAGGAACTCAAGAGTAGTTTGGATAACCTAGGATATCGCGACTGATTTGATACTGTCTATTGAATATTCAAAAGACTTACTGGACATGACAGAATACTTTGTATAATGAACCGTAGGTATACCGTTACATGCGTAGACTTCAGGATCTGAACTCAAGAATAGTTTGGATGAGCGAGGATATCCCGGCTGTCTGATTCTGTCTATTGAACTTTCAGAAGACTTACTGGACATGATAGATTAGAAATCGTAGCTTTGTATAATGAATCAGTTACCGTTATACCCGTAGACTTCAGGATCTGAACTCAAGAACAGTTTGATTAACCGAGAATATCCCGACTGATTTGATACTGTCTTTGAACATTTAGAAGACTTACTGGACATGATAGAATACTTTGTATTCTGAAAGAAGTTACCGTTACATGCGTACATGTCAGGATCTGAACAGTTTGGATGACCGAGGATATTCCGACTGATTTGAACTTTCAGAAGGCTTACTGGACATGATATATTATAAATCGTAGCTTTGTATAATGAAGAAGTTACCGTTACAAGCGTAGACTTTAGGGTCTAAACTCAAGAACAGTTTGGATGGCCTAGGATATCTCGACTGATCTGACACTGCCTGTTGAACTTTCAGAAGGCTTACTGGACATGATAGAATACTTTGTATTATGAAAGAAGTTACCGTTACATACCTAGATTTCAGGATCTGAACTCAAGAACAGTTTAGATGACCGAGGATATCCCGACTGATCTGAACTTTCTGAAGACTTACTGGACATAATAGGTTACAAATCGTAGCTTTGTATAATGAAAGAAGTTACCGTTACACGCGTAGACTATAGGATCCTTGATAGGATCTAAACTCAATAACAGTTTCGATGGCCTAGGATATCTCGACTGATCTGATATTGTCTATTGAACTTTCAGAAGATTCACTGGACATGATGAATTACAAATCGTAACTTTGTATAATGAAAGAAGTTACCGTTACACCCGTAGACTTTGATATCTAAACGCAAGAACAATTTAATTTGTATGACCTAACCTAAGATATCCAGAAAAAAAAAATCTACGTCATATTCTACCCTTTCTATGCTGCTGAGCACCAAAACCACAGAAATACGCAGAAAAAAACTCTATAGTAACGCTTGGAACAAATCCGGTTTCAAAGGGTTAAGAGAGAGCTGCAGCACTATAATTGTCCAAAAGGCAAGATGCGGAGGAGTGAATGACAAAGCGGTCCACGTCTGGACAGAGGAAGCTATTGCATGATCTCTTCCACGTGATTTCGGAGAGATTGAAATCATCCGTCTACTGATTGAAAAACGCTTTTTCGAATCCTCTATGATCTCCCACCAAGAAATATTTAAATGCGGCTTGAAGTTTCGAATATTGTGAATATTGTGAATATTGTGAATAACAGCCAGATTAACCCATATATCAGATTTGTTCAAAAAAATTAATGGATGTTCACTTCGACAGTCAAATGAATATCATACATACAATTTGTTTGTGTACTTACCAACTAGCTATTCCTAGGTGTTTTATTCTCGAAAGATATCGATGAACTTCATATAGTTAAAACATACGTAGGCTCCATTTTTGCTCACATTCCTTCACGGCGCCTTTGGCTGCTGCTGCTGTTGTTGTAACTGTGGCACGCCAGAAATCGTCATCTTGGGTGGCGCAGAAGTCATTATAACAGCGGAACTGGTGCCACCGATCTGCCCCTGCGATTGAGGCATAATGTTCAGCTTGCGAACCGTGATGTTCCGGTTCAGAATGGTGGGCTTCCGGCTGGCCAGATGCGTTAGAGAATTGGTTTTGATCAGAATGGTGTTTGTTCCGGGGATACCGGGTGCCAGTTGGGAAACTTGCCCGGAGCCGCTCGGGGCCACGACGGTCGCCGCAGAGGATGCCACTTTGGATGGGATGGTTATGTTGGATGTACTGGAAATTGGGCGGATCTGAGTTTCGCCGACGCGTACAAAGTTCTTCATGGTCGTGGTTTTGCTGGGGTCCACGTTGATGATGACGGGTTGGAACTTTTGTTGCTGAGGGATGGAAGTGGAGGTGGAGGCCTGCTTGACGATGGTGTTGTTGAGGATTTCAATTTTCTGATTGGACAGGACTTGTGTGAGGTTCTTTGGGATGATGGATGGGGTGGAGGTCACGGTGGATGTGGCGCCTTTGTTCAGGGGGTTGGAGATGACCACTTTGGCGTACTTGACCCCGGTTGGAGTGATGGAGGTGGATTTGTTGAGAGTTACTGAGGACAGGACGCTGGGTGGGACTTGTTTCATGTTGCTCTTGTTGATGACGACAACCTTGTTCGGTTTTAGGGAAGGCTGAAGGGTGATGATGCGATTCATGGGTTGTTCCGTTTTCATGATGGGATGATTAGTAACAGCCGGGCCGATAGTGATGATGTTGGGCGGAGGTTTAGAGCTAGTGTCGAAGGATTTTTGCGGTGAACCCTCCGGAATGTTTCCATCATTATCGGCAAACACGATCGGCATATCGAAGATACTCGTGTTCGATAGATCCGGTGTAGTTGGTGATTTGATGGTTTTTATGGGGGATGTGGATGTAGAAGGAACCGAAAGTCCGGTGGAGGTGCGAACAATGGTGAATTTGGTTGGACTGAAGGACTGTTGATGCTGGGACATCATCGGTGATTGAATCGTCGTTTGCTTCGCCAAAGGACTTGGAGTCGACGTAATGGGTTGCTTTGGAATCACTGACACGACCGGCTTTGGCGACGACTTCAGCGTCACGAACTTTTGCGTCGACCCGGAAGGTTTCAGTTGGATAAACTGATTTGCTGGAATCACTTTAATGTCCGGAGTAGATGGTGTCGATGGAGATGGAGTTGTAGATTGATGAATCGAGTGCTGCGACTGGCTTGGCGTGTCACGTTTTATCATGGGCAGTACAATGGGAGAACTGCCCACTCCGGACACCAGTTGCGAACCAGACGTGTTTCGAATTTCCAAGTTGTTACCACCGGTGATCTGATAGTTTGTCATCTGAGGTGGTGGTTTACTCACTATGGGCACAGGGGATGGCTGAAATGGAAATATATTTATTTATTTATTAAATTGTCAGTGAATGGAGACATTTTTGTTATCGAGCTTTGCTGGATTGACCATTCGACAAAACTATTTATTTCACTTACCTTATCCGTTGATGGGAGAATGCTTTGAATGGCTGCATCCAGTGCCTGTTGATTCTGTTGCAGCAGCATCTTCTCTGCCCGTGATTGTTTCTGGGTTTTGGTGTTCTTCCTCTGGACAGCCGGCACTGGCGGCTGTTTGTTAGGTCGCGCTGCTTTCGACGGATCGATCCCATCGGCAGAGTGGCTCATCTTACGTTTACGGTTGTACGAACTGGCGGGCAATGGCGGAGGAGGTGGATGATGACTGGGAGTTACGACAGATCCACCCACCGGAATCGGCGGTGGTCCACCGGTGGCCGCCAGATTACTGCTATTGTTGGACAGCAGTAGATTGGATTTTTGTCCGTTGGGGTCCTTGATGGTTTGTTTGGGTCTTGGCGGATTCAGCAAGCAATTGGTGGCAAATTCGGCCACCTCATCCATTACCATGTTGTCCACCATCGATTGGGTAACACCTTCGATTTTGCGCTTGGATTTGCACACTCGCAAGCAATCGTCGGCGGAACCGACCACCACCAGCGACGTTTGTGCGATCATCCTTTCACGGAGCAGCTCGATTTCTTCTTGGCTAAAATGGAAGGAAAATATTAAAAATTTAAATATTTCAATCTGAACATACAGATCATTGAATTGAACAAAAAATAACATGGTAAAACATTAGTTCTGTTCAGCTAACTAGTAGAAATAACACAAATTTGATAGCAAACAGCATTTTATCAAACGGAATTATTCCAAATGTAATACTCTCGTTGCACATAAAGGGTTACAGGGTGGCCACATAAAATTGGAATTGAAATTCCCGCATTTTTCCCGAATTTTTCCCGCATTAATTTTGAATTCTCTAGACCTTTCCTTATATACCTATGGAGCATGTAAAACATCCAAGAATTTGTCATTGATACATACTGTGACAGTTTTACAATATTTTAGAGACATTTGCTTAAAATTTGCTTCTTATTCCGGATGCCTTGTAAAGTAAGGGCGCCGTTATAGTTACGCATGAGAGTGGGAGTGCGCGTGTGCGAAACCATAAAGAAGAATATCAACCACAGCAAAACCACGAAAATCCTTTGGAAGCGCACTCTCACTCTCACTTTCACGCGGCACTATGGTAGCGCAGTAAACCTACCTATGCTTGAAAATATGTGTTTTTGAATTCCCAGCCGATTTTTGTGAACTCCTTAAGAAATGCTTGATGAAGTTCCAATAAAAAAAATCTAGTCGGCTAACTGAAATACTCTTTGGTGAATTCTTTATTGGAGTTTTTACGCTATCCCAGAAATTATGAAAGTGTGGAGGATGGCATTCTTGATATAATTCTGTGATAATAGGAAGCAATCAGTGAAGTACTAGATTGAAAGTAGTGAGCTGGATTTTTGTATGGTGAGATGATCAGTTCTCCATTTCTGTAATGAAATAGTACAAACAGCGTGGGTTATATGATTTCTTGACTAATTTGATGCTATTTGAGCAAAAGTTTGGGTAACTGTGTTGTTGTATTATTTATTTCTTGCAACTTCAACAACACAGTTACCCAAACTTTTTCTCAAACAGCATTAAATTAGGCAAGAAACCATATAACCCACGCTGTTTGCACCATTTTATCGCAGAAATGGAGAACTGATCATCTCACCATACAAAAATCCAGCTCACTACTTTCAATCTAGTACTTCACTGATTGCGTCCTATAGGAAGCAATCAGTGAAGTACTAGATTGAAAGTAGTGAGTCGGATTTTTGTATGGTGAGATGATCAATTCTCCGTTTCTGCAAAGAAATGCTGCAAACAGCGTGGGTTATATGATTTCTTGACTAATTTGATGCTATTTGAGCAAAAGTTTGGGTAACTGTGTTGTTGTATTATTTATTTCTTGCAACTTCAACAACACAGTTACCCAAACTTTTTCTCAAACAGCATTAAATTAGGCAAGAAACCATATAACCCACGCTGTTTGCACCATTTTATCGCAGAAATGGAGAACTGATCATCTCACCATACAAAAATCCAGCTCACTACTTTCAATCTAGTACTTCACTGATTGCGTCCTATAGGAAGCAATCAGTGAAGTACTAGATTGAAAGTAGTGAGTCGGATTTTTGTATGGTGAGATGATCAATTCTCCGTTTCTGCAAAGAAATGCTGCAAACAGCGTGGGTTATATGATTTCTTGCCTAATTTGATGCTGTTTGAGCAAAAGTTTGGGTAACTGTGTTGTTGTATTATTTATTTCTTGCAACTTCAACAACACAGTTACCCAAACTTTTGCTCAAACAGCATCAAATTAGGCAAGAAATCATATAACCCACGCTGTTTGCAGCATTTCTTTGCAGAAACGGAGAATTGATCATCTCACCATACAAAAATCCAGCTCACTACTTTCAATCTATTACTTCACTGATTGCTTCCTATTCCTATAAGCCGAATTAATGTAGTGTTTTCTGGTGAAATTCTTCGAGGAATTTCCTAACAAATTTTCTTGGTAGGAGTGTATTGCAAAAATACTGAATAATCGTCTGAAATGTTTCCTCATATATTCTGCAGGTAACAAATCAGGAAATCTATTCAATTATTGAGTTAACAAATAAATATAAAAAAAGGTTACGTTATATTTACAGGTTCATAATACAAACCACCAGATTCAAAAGTATCTGAAATCCATTAGATTACACATAGTCAAGGATGGGATCATTCATTTGCAATCAGTGTGATACATCGCAAGCTAGGTTCCAACAATGATTAAAAAGTGGTCACTTTCCTGTGGGCACCAGGTTTCCGGAACATCCGGAGACGTGGCCAGTTTACTGGATTTCGAGTGGATACTGAATTTACTGGATTGTTTCTAGAAACAATTTCCAATACTCCTGTTTTGCAAAATCATGAAGTTTGATGTGTCGCAAGCTAGTTTTCGAAGGCGAATTAAAGGTTGCATCACTACCTGTTAAGGAGGTTACTCCAGTGTCCCCGGGCATAAATCCGGAACATCGATAAAATCTATCCAATTTCATTAACTAGAAGGATTTGTGATCAACAGTAAAAATTTCACAAATTTTCGTTGATACACTGCTGAGAGCCACAATTTTATAGTTTGGAAATTGGGTGCAAAATGAGCCTCAGGCGCATAGGTAACACAAAAAAAAATCATCAAAAAGATATATCTACAAGAAGGACTTAACATTATTTCAGTACAAGGCATATTTGACATTCAAGATTTCAGGACAATGTTTCGTCAGCAAACCCTTCAGAACCCCAAGAAGCACATAAAGCAATTCTTCAGATTTGCATGAGGAATTGAAAACTCTTCTACAATGTACACACGTCTGTCTTAAGGAAGTAATGCATGAAGCTTTTCATGTTTTACATTGGTAAAACCAGGAATTCCTTCAGTAGACATTGACAGATTTCATAAAAAAAATCTAGAGAATCCTGTCTTCTGGTTTTCAACTTGCAACTTTACTTCCGTTGTAATATCAGTGATTGCAAGGATTCTATGTATTAATTTATAAATTAATCCAGTAATATTACAAATCGTTACACAGAAAACACTTCAAGAGTTACTTCCAATATTTCGTCATCAATTCATAATTCTATAAAAACACCAGAGACTCTTCAAAAACGACTGAATTATTAATGCTTTTAGTAATTATTCTATTCTTTTTTTTCTCCATAAAAGCACTGCCGGTCAGTGGGAGATGGATACATACATACATAGTAATTATTCTATTTTTTTTTTTTAATGTGAAATTGTTAGTGTGATGGATTTTGTGATTGCAGGGAGCTTTTCTATGAACTGAAATTTCTAGAAATACCGTTATAACTCCAACAAAGCAATAATTTCAGGAAGTTCTCCACTGGCGAATTAAGGAATTATAATAAAAAGTTCCAATAAAGAAACTTGTGCTAAAGCTCAGCCAGATATTTCGGCAAAAAATCCTAACTACTACGAGAAACTACTACAGAAAAAACCTCTAAAACTATGTCACATATTTCTCCATTTTGATACAAATTTAACAAGCTAAAAAATTTCAAAGAAAATGTTGGAGAAGTATTTTATGGCATTTCTGATAAAATCATTCAAAATTAGGCTACCAAAATTATTTTTTCGATACTTTTTTCACGTTTTTTTTTTTTGGATTTTAAAACTTTATTTTTAAAAATTGTGATTTAAAATATGTTTGTGCCCAAATTGAATTCGAGCATCCGGACAATAAAAACCTGTCACCTGGATAGTCGCTATCAAACAGGAAATCACTGGTTATTCAGAAACCAACGCTCATCAGGATTTCGAAATCCCTGCGTGAGCTTTCCGAAACTGTTTAAGAATCTGGATTTGAAGCGAGTCAAAGTCCAAGTAAATCTGGGTTTGAGGTTACATGCTGGAGGCACATAATTTTAAAAATTCCCGATCATAAACAAAATTCCCGACTTATTCCCGCATATTTCCCGATGAATTTAAATTCCCGACTTTTTCCCGCATTTCCCGAATTTCCCGAGTCTGTGGCCACCCTGGGGTTATTTAGCTTAATGGTAATTTGACGTAATTGTAGTTCCAGGGTGGCCACACAAAACCAAAATTGAAATTCCCGCATTTTTCCCGTATTGATTTTAATTTTGCCCGACTGTTGTTCTGTTGAGCTTGTAAAACATGCAAGGGTCAAGCTCTTAAGGATAAACGTCTTGAAATCCCGCTTCAACATTAAATCAGAACTTCAGACGCACAAATCTCAAGAAGCAAGCTTCAAACAACAGTGCATTTCATTATTCTGTTCTTGTTCACTTGTAATAAGCTTAAAATAAGAAGCTCAGGTGCGCTGGTTTTGTTTACAAAGAGATTTGTGCTTTCGAAATCGTGAGTAGGTGCCAAAGTCGGCCATTGTGGCAGCCATTTTGGGATTCCTACAAGTCTGTCCTTAAGTGAATCTGTAATCTTAGTGTAATATTTATTTACAGTGCCATTGCGATACTAGGCTGCCCATGATCGTATAGTTTTTTTTAACCAGTTCATTTATTTTATGGCTCACCCGCCGATTTCAGCTATACAGAGCCGCCAGTCATTTTTCACAATTTTTATTGTTAATAACTACTTTTTTATTAATAAGTTCCGTGTGACCCGTGTTTGAGGAACACTGGCCAGCGCACACTTTTTTGTTTTAATCTCCTCATTTCGCCTATAGGCAAATTCAAATTTCTCATCAAAGTTGTCTAAGGACCAGTTTTAGAGCTTTAAAAAACGCACATTTTCGTGCGCTGAAAATGTTGCTACGTCATTCCGTTCAAAAGATATTGATGATTTTCTAGAAAAATAGGCACTTTTCAAGTATTTTTCACTTGAGTTACAAAAATAACACCCCTCTAATTTGTTGATATGTTTTATAACAACATTTCTTCTTTTGAATGCGGGCAAAAGATATTTTTTATGTTTGCCCTAACCCGTCAAAACACCTTTTTAAAATACTATGATTTTTTTTAACAAAAATGCCTATAACTTTTGAACCAAAAGAGATAACGATCATCTCAGCGCACGAAACGACGCGTCTTCAAATGCTCTACAAGTGTTTCTTGGGCGACTTTGATGAAAAATCGAAACTGAAAAAGTTAACGCCAGAAAACCGGTTTTTCTTGAACCACCCTAAGCTTATTCAGAAAAATACCTCTAGATCGGTCAATTTTAAAGCTACATAAAAACTGTCTTCAGCAAGCTTGCTCAAAATTGATAGATCTACAACTATTCCGAAGAATGTATATAGTTATTCTTGCAAATAAAAAAGTTTGGTTCCCAATTTCTTTGAAAATATGGACCACCCTAATTTTCATGTATATTGAAAAGAGGACCTTATTATTAGGGACAACTTTGTAGAAGACCATATTTGTCTAAAAAATCATTTGAAGGCGCTGCATGCATCTTTCCTCGTAAATCTGGTTCGTGGACCATTGTGCAGTGTCCTTGTCTTTTTTTAGTGGTTTTCCGGGATAGCTATCCAAAAGTTTATGTCGGGATTTTAACCGATAGTTTTCCGATATTTCTCTTGTTTTCTTCGCGGAACTTCGTCCGTAGCTGCTTTCAGGATTCCATTAGGTTTTCAGAATTCCTCCTTGGATGTCTTTAATATTTCTTCTCGGGATTACTATTACCTAGAACTTTTTTCGAGATGTCTCACTTTTTCAGGGTTTTCCTAAAATTCCTGTCGAGATTTCTTCAATAACACTTTACGGAGTTTCTCGCAAGATTTTATTTGAGTTCCCTCGAATATTTCTCCAGGAATTTCCTATAAGGTATTTCGTAAGTTATCTCAGGAAACATTCTGAGGAAAACCCGAAGAAGAATCCCTGCAATAACTTTTGGGAGAAATCCCTAAAGGAGTATCCAGAATCTCGGGACAATTTCTGGTAAATATTCCGGGAAGAATTTTGGGAATAATTTAGAGAATACCTGTAAAAAAATCTCAGGTGAATTACTGCAAGAAATCCGGTACAACTACCAGGAACAGCCTGGCTCTGAAAGAATGCAAGAGAAGAATCCAATGAGAAATATCTGCAATAACTCCTGTGGAAATCCTAGAAGGCGCTCTGCAAAAAAAATCGTAGGAGAAAGTCCAGGGTGAATTAAAAAAAAAATGAGAGACATCTCATGACCAGCATTGGAAGGAATCTTCTGAGAGAAGTTCCAGGAGATACTCTGAGAGAAATCTCAAGTAGAACTTCGAGAAACTTTCAGGAAATTCAATTGTTGGAAGATATCACAGGAAAAAAATGAAAGAAATCTCTTGAGGAACTCTTGCAGTAAATTCGCGAAAACTCCTTCAGAAACCCTTGAAGGAACTTTAGTAGAAACCCCAGCAATAACTCCTTTAGCAACTCTGAAAGAAATTCTGGGGAGATCTTCTGGGGAAGTCCCAAGAGGAACACCGGAAGGAATCGCGTTAAATTTCCATGAGGAATGCCGAAAGCAATTCCACGATTTATCCCGACAGAAATTCTTATAGAGTATTCGGGATAAATTCTGGTAGAAATCCTACGAAGATTTCTTCGAGCAAAACACTAGAGGAACTCTGGGAAGAAATAGCATCCCCGTGAAAAACTCCAGGAGAAATCGGTTGGAATTCAGGAATCCTGGAAGGAATCCGGAAGTATGTATACCTTTCCGAAAAAAAATCAAAAAGGAATACTAAGAAAAATAGCGTCAAAAATGCGGAAGGAATTTTATAAGAAATCCTGGGAGACATTCCAGGAAGTATTTCTAAAGAAGCTCCAGAAAGAAAACCTGACGGAATTTCTGGAAATTCCTTTTAGCGAAATTTATATATGGTTTTTTACTACCAGGTTTTTATTCATACGACCCAATGTTTTTTTTATCGGAGTAAAATTTCCCTGAGTACTCAAGATATTCCTTGAGTATTCCATGTTTTTTCCTGTTTAATAAAATTCCCTGAGGATTCCCGGTTTTCCAGGTTTTTCCAGGTAGTAGACACCCTGTAGAATTCTCAATAGGACAGGATCGGTGAAGTACTAGAATTGAAGTACTGAGCTGAATGTTTGTATGGTGAGATAATTCTCCGTTTCTGCAATGAAGAAATGGTTCAAAAAGCGTGGGTATTATATTTCCTTGCCTAATTTGATGCTGTTTGAGATAAACTTTGAGTAACCGTGTTGTTATTTTCTCCATTTCTTGCAACTTGAAAAACACTGTTACCCAAATTTTTGCTCAAACAGCATCACATTAGGCAAGGAATCATTATACCTACGCCTTTTGAACTATTTCATTACACGGAGAGACGAAACTACCCAAAAGTGAGTTCTTTCCACCCAACTTCGGGGTTGCGTGCGTCAAGCCAATTTTGAGTTGATGGAATCGATGTTTTTGTTGGGTCGTTCCCGCTTGCTTCCATGTGAAAAAAATACCTAATTTTAAGTTTTTTCCACTCAACCGAAATTTTGACTATTTTTTTTTTACTTAATCATTTGAGGCTCATGCGCCAACAGGCATAACGAAATTTTGACTAGGTTGTATTCACTCAAATTTGTGTACTGTGCTAGAAACTCAGTGTTGGCTTGACGCACGGAACTGCAAAAGTTGGGCTGTTTCTCTCTTCACTCTCTGACAACAACAGAAAGAGCGCATGAAAAGGGAGATGAAAAAGAACTCAAAATTGAGTTTAAAAGTACCTAATTTTGAGTTTTTCAGTTTCTCCGTGTACAGAAACGGAGAATTGACCTTCTCACCATACAAAAATTCAGATCATTACTTCAATTCTAGTACTTAGTACTAGGACCGATTATGTTCTATTTCTTTAGTATTTTTTTAACATCTTCCGATGTCGACCGGCCGTCGGATCAGTCGGATCAAGCCGGCCGTCTTGAAAACTACCCATAAACTCATTCATTTTACGTGAACAACGGAAAATGATTAGTAAAAGAATGAACTTTGGAAGCTGAACAGAACAAGGGTTGATAATTTGAATTATGATTGCCATGGGACTTACCTTGACCGCGCGGACATCTGTCCGATGACGAACAGCACCGGCGCTGTGATATCAGTGATGTGATCGTCCGGTGCACCCCTCGGCCCATTCACCGTATTGTAGGCGAATCCCAAGCACACGATACAGCTGACCGCCTCGACCAGACCGATCTGAACGGCCAACGCCGCTCCCGCGTTGAATCCCACCAGAATGATCGGCCTATTTGGGGCTTCTTGGCGTACTTCTTGGATCTTGGCCCGGGTTACCGCTACCATCTGCTCCGATACGCTCTGGATCGATTGTTTCATCACGGTGTTCCCCTGCGGAGGCATAATGATCGGGATGACCGAGGCCATTGTGGCGAAGAGAGCGAACCACTTCTGCAGCCGGGTGATCGGCGCATTCATGTTCGGTCCGGATGGCACCACCACAATGTACGGCTGGCCGGGAAGTTTCCGGTTCTTGTGGGCTACGATCGGTTCCCAGGGCTTTTTGAGCACCGGCCCGAGGAGTTCTTGGGGAATGCTCAGCGGGCGCCCGAAGATCATTTTGTCCACCAGAGTAGGAAGCTTCGCTTTTAAGGTTTGTAGAATGTCCAGATAAGCAGCCAGATAGCTCGGAGGAAGACTCTCCATGAGCAACCCGTGAATCCATTGGGTTAAACGGGGTTCCCATGAAACACTGGCCAGTGCTTGGCGGAGGCGACCAACGGATTTGTCGATGACCATTCGGCGGTGCACCGGTTCGTGCTGTTTGTCGGCGATCGTCAAACGGGCCAATCGATCCATGTCCAGCAGTTTTGTTATTTTACTGAATAGGCGAATCTGCTGGACGGACCATCCGGGTCTGAAAAATAGGGAATTATAATTGAAACTTTCAGGTACATTTCCACCGAAATCTTACTTGTTAATCTTCTCCTCCCAGTCCAGGTCCTCGAAGTTGAGATTGCGCACCTGTTTGGTCACATTCTCGCTTTCCATCATCGCCACTTTGGCGCTCTCCTCGTTGTACGACGGAATCGGCGGATTGTACGATTCCTCCAGGTCGATCCGCTCGTCATGGCTGTGGGTGTGGCAGGACGGGCACTGCGGTGGACGATGCACCATCAGCGCCCGCGTCGAAGCCGTCTGGCTGTTCTCCATTGGGACGCGAAAGTCTCGAGAATAGCTGTGTTCCATTGTTTGCTGCAATGAGAAAGTTTGGGATTCCAATTGGAATCACCCCGGTTGAGGTTAGGTTTGTTTGTTTTGTTTGGCAACCTTGGGCAGAATGCACTTTTTCACGAAGAAATCGTGCAATTCGCCCTTAATGTATCATTTTCGTTAAGAAATAAATTCCAAAATAAAACTTACAATATGAATAAAGTGAAATAACTTCTAGCACGGCCCTTTCCTGTACGGAAATGAGGCAACTCCCTACTGAATGCGCTGCTGCTGTAGCTGCAGATGGCTGCTTGTATCGCAGTGAAAATTCGATTGCATCATGCTTAGTGCGGCACCAATTGGACCAAAAACAAAAACAACTGAAAATAATGGAGTAGCGAAAAGGATTTCTGCATCAATTATACGGTTTTTGCACTGATTGCACCGAATTTCGCAACAATTTTCACGGACGTTCACGACTGTACACGGGAGGATGGCGTCAATCACGAAAACGAAATGCGATCAAATTTTTTTCCTCGCACCGATGACAGCAGTGTTGCCAGGATGCTTGAGTTGGGGAATGAAATATTTCTTACGTCAGACTGTCAGTCGCAAGACGCTGTGAACGCAATCCAAAAAAATTTACAGCATAATATTTGGCTGGCAGTGTTCCAGACGTAAACATTAAAAACACGCGAGTTTTATAAAATTTCGAATTTTAAATTTTTTGGATTAAAATAGAGTTATTTTTAATTTAAACTTATAAATAAACACCAATCGAATAGTTTTAGTGCCCCCTCTTCGCCGGCATTATGGAATCAACGGTGAAAATCAAGCAAGAACCCGGTCTTAAAGCGAAACGCGGATCCGCTTCTATTCCTCCATCAGCTGCTGCCACAGCAGCAGCCGTCCAAATTCCACCCACTGCCACCATAAAAACCGAGCGCCTGACGTCGTTCCGTGTCCCGCGGGATCTCACCTTGGGCGGTTTGGCCAACGGCCGAAACGTGAAACCCGTCACCAATAAGAAAGTTTACACGCCCAATCTGAACGCGGTCCGGAACAAAGACACGTAAGTATCCTGATGTTGGATCAATTCTCTTCCTAACATTACAATCTATATTCCTCTCCCGGACAGCAACGTCAAGACGGCTTCCACCGGTCCGAAGCAGCGGGTCAAATCCGACCGGAAAGACAAAGATAAAGCCGGCGGTCGGAACAAGAGTTCGCTCATCCAAACGGCCGGTATCTTTTCCGAGGGCCTTGCTCAGCGGGTTCTGGCGCAACGGTCCAAGTATGACAAATACAACAGTTCCTCGAAGGAACCGGGAGAAGCCATTCGGAGGCCGGTTTACCGCACGGAAATCAAGGTGGACCCGGAGGAAGAGCGGAAGCGAATTTCCGATCTGTTTGGTGACGGAGAGGAAGACGAGCTGCCGTCGGAGGAAGCGAAGAAGTACGACAGCGAAGTGACCATGCCGGTCAAGCTGGAGAATTGTGAGTATTCCTACTAGTTTCCCACTGTTTTTCTCGAAACTTTCTTCAGAAATTTCTACGTAAGTTTGTTCTAGAATTTCCCGTAAACTCCCTCAAAAATTTTTCTGGCACTTCCTCCAGAAATTCCCCCGAAAGTTCCTTCAGGAATTTACCTGAAAGTTGCTTTATGAATCCTCCCGAAATTGCTTCAGGAATTCCCCCGAAAGTTCCTCCAGGAATTCCCCCGGAATTTCTCCGAAAGTTCTTTAGGAATTCCCCTGGATTTCCTCCGAAAGTTCCTTCAGGAATTCCCCCGGAATTCCTCCGAAAGTTCCTTCAGGAATTCCCCCGGAATTCCTCCGAAAGTTCCTTCAGGAATTCCCCCGGAATTCCTCAGAAAGTTCCTTCAGGAATTCCCCCGGAATTCCTCCGAAAGTTCCTTCAGTAATTTCCCCGGAATTCCTCCGAAAGTTCCTCCAGGAATTCCCCCGGAATTTCTCCGAAAGTTCTTTAGGAATTCCCCCGGATTTCCTCCGAAAGTTCCTTCAGGAATTCCCCCGGAATTCCTCCGAAAGTTCCTTCAGGAATTCCCCCGGATTTCCTCCGAAAGTTCCTTCAGGAATTCCCCCGGAATTCCTCCGAAAGTTCCTTCAGGAATTCCCCCGGAATTCCTCCGAAAGTTCTTTAGAAATTCCCCCGGAATTCCTCCGAAAGTTCCTTCAGTAATTTCCCAGGAATTCCTCCAGGAATTCCCCCGGAATTTCTCCGAAAGTTCTTTAGGAATTCCCCCAGATTTCCTCCGAAAGTTCCTTCAGGAATTCCCCCGGAATTCCTCCGAAAGTTCCTTCAGGATTTCCCCCGGAATTCCTCCGAAAATTCCTTCAGGAATTTCCCCGGAATTCCTCCGAAAGTTCCTTCAGGAATTCCTCCGGAATTTCTCCGAAAGTTCCTTCAGGAATTCCCCCGGATTTCCAACGGAGAAAATCCTCCGGAATTTTCCAGGGGGAAATCCTCCGGGATTTTCCCGGGGGGGAAATCCTCCGGGATTTTCCCGGGGGGGAAATCCTCCGGGAAATTTCTTCAGGATTTTCCAGGGAAATTCATTCCTAGGTGTAGTATTAGCTTGAAGTTAGAATGCACATTAATTAAAATAAAAAAAAATCTCATCGACTTCCCCTATTTCAGTGGACTACAAATTCACGGCCCTCAAGCCGGAAGTCAAAGACGAAAAGCCAAAACGCGAAGCGGGCGAACTGCTCGAATCGTTCAAAGTCACCGACAATCAGAACAACCTCTTCCTGTTGCAACTGCCGGACGCGCTGCCCGGTAAAACCGATTCCGAAGTGCGGAAAACGGATTCCGGAAACGGTGCAGGAGAGGACGAACCCAAACCCGAGCCGCAACGGTGCACAGTCCGGGAACTGGAAGAAGGTTACATAGGCAAAGTGATGCGGTATCGGTCCGGGAAGGTGAAGATGATTTTGGGGAATACGGTGTTCGATCTGTCCATGGGTATGGACAGCGGCTTCCTGCAGGAACTGGTATCGATCAGTACCAATCCGGAGGAGCGAAGTGGTAACATTATTAACCTGGCGGCGATCAAGTCGAAACTGAATGCCGCGCCCGATTGGGAGCATCTGTTTAAGAAGTGATAAGACTAAGTAATAAATCGTTAAGGAATTTGTGTTTACCATACTGCCCCCACTCGCATAACAGTCCCATTTGCAAAAAGTAGGAATTGAGAAAACAGCTTTTGAAGTTTGAAAACTTGTTTCCATATAAAACTTTGAAAAATCGCCAAAATTTGAAAAACATTTCGATCATCTCGAAATTTTCACAGATTGCTTTGCACATGAATATATAACTGTAAAAAATATTACAATCACTTCAAAGTTGTTCAGTTTTGTGTTACGTGACACAAAAATCCATGATGGGACTGTTATGCGGGTACTTTTGATATGGGACGCTCATGACTTGGTATTTTTTTCACACATTGACATAAAAATTCGTAATTTTTATTATTGTTTTTGGAAGTACATCGAAAATGATGACTATTCATAACGTTAACTCAAAAATGATGAAAAATCAAATGGGACAGTTATGCGAGTGGGGGCAGCATAGTCGGGTGAAGGAAGTCGACTATCATTTATCCGATGCATCCCTATGCAACGAGCCAGCTGGAGGGTAGGTAAGTAATAATTACTCTTTCTTTAGCAAAACTATTCTAGGCTATATCAAAGACAATTATTGTTTACCAATCCTTACAAATATTCGTTCAGTCATTCCCGATCAACCTAATGCTTTGTAAAGAAATGTAAAAACCCCCCTCCCCTCTCTCACTTTTACTATGAGATCTCTGAAATTTTTGTATAAGCCGTCACACTTTACTGAACCCCCCTCCTCTTAGAGAGACGCAATTTATGGACGTTCCCTAATGAAACAATGACGGATTTTCATAATTCGCTTTATTACATTCAACAATACTAGCGACTGCTATTCAAAACGCATAGAAACTCATTTGGTGGATTCTTCATTTTGTTCCTCTCCATGCCTGCGAATGTTCCCACTCAAGTCGATAGCGAAATTGTAACTCATCGGCTGCACCAGGGCCATCTCGATAGCTTTGTCGATATTCTCCCTCGTAATGTAGTTCTTGGACAGTTCCTTCTCCAGCCGTACCTTCTCCTCCACACGTTCGCGTTTCTCTTGATCCCGCTGCTCCTTCGCCACCAACCGCTCCAGAATGTAGTTTTTCCGCTGTTCCCGTTCGTCGGCTAGCCTCTTTTCGCGCACTTCCCCAACCGTCCGGTTCCATTCCTCGTTAATCCGTTGCAGTTCCTCCCACTCGGCAGCTTCCTCCTCCGGAGTTTGAATAATCATACCGGCACGGGATATCAACTTAGAAGCTGCAACCTCATCCATCAGGAACCGGCGTACCGCCTTCATCTGGGTGTGATAGTTGTTGTGCAATCGCTTGAGCTCCGTCACTTCCTCGTCGACCTGCTGGTGGCGCTCCGGAACACGGAACAGTTTACTTTTGGCCGTTCCGAGCCAACGCGGTTTTCGCCGGAATCGCACTGCGGTGTATTGCAGAAGGATCCGGCCGGGCTGCTGCGAGGCATTCAAAATACTCTTCGATGCCAATAGTCCCACGGCACAGGCGATACCGGACATTTTTGGATAATTTGCAGCTTTTTTTCGTCGCGTGAAAGCACTTTTCGATTTATTTCGATTGAATAATCCGCAGCCGTGTTTTGATTTGAGCAGGCTGAACACGAAATCGTGCGGGTGAAACTGCGTGATGGAAAAGTCAGAGCAAAAGTCAAAAGTGACATCTATTTTTACCAGTGGAGTACGTTCACGAAAAGGGAACGTTCAAAAATTACGTCCAACATTTGGGGGGGGGGGTCTAAGAAAGTGTGACAGTACGTGTATTAGGTATAGGAAAATAGCGCGACAGAGGGGGGAGGGGGGGTCTATAAATCCCGAAAAACGCTGGACGTAATAAATGAATCTTCCCAAACCTAAACAATCTTTTGCTGACGTAGGGCTACACGGAAAAATATTAAAACCCAAAGAATAAGTTTTAAAAACTCAAATTTGGCTAAACTGCTTTTAGTTTTTGTTGGAAACCGGCGGAACAGGTGCACAGCGGAATGGCCTACGGCGGAAGACAACCGACTAGGGACTCGCGCGATCGCAGAAAGAAAAAGCGGAGACTCGTCAATAAACACTTTTATTGGTACGCGGTTCGATGTGGAATGACAACAAAATGAACGACACACGACTACTCTAGTTGTTTATTATTTCTTCCTATCGTGCCGTCCGCTCGGCTGCTTACACGAATGTGCATTGGCGGCGGGTGAAAATATCGCCCCCACCAACACTCCTCCTCGATCTTTTCAGCCGGCCACTGGACTCGTTATCACATCACGGCCACTAATTTCGTTTGATCTTGACGGCCGATGCAACGTTCACGTACATCTTTGCCAATCCATCGCTGCGACAACCGATGAACTGCTCCCAGTAGTCAAAACCTTCATCGTCGCAATCCACAAACTCTTCACTTCCTTGGGGCTCCTTTCGTGACAGTACAGTTCCTTTCTTCTTCATCGTGATCTTCCCGGCATGCTTCACAGGTAGCTCCTCCTGACTTCGATCTTCGTATTTGGAATCTTGCACCTGCACCTTCACCGAATTCTTCGCCTCGTCCTCCACATGCGTCCTGACAGCAAAACACACGTATCTATCCTTCTCCGTTGCTTGCTTGGCATCCTCGGAATCATCGTCATCGCCTCTTTGCTTCTTCAGGAACAGACGACAATTTCGCCGGAAATGTCCCGGCTTCCGACAGTAGAAACAGACTTTCTCCTCCTGTCGCTTCGCTACCGACCTCAACGCCCTGTCATCAAAATTGGAGGATGCACTCACCGTTCGCTCCGTCCGGCGCTACCATTCGTCGAGTAGCTTTTGCTTGACGATCTCCATCGTCAGGTCTTCCTCTTTCCGACTCTCCAGCGCAGTCACCAATACGTCGAAGGAATCTGGGAGACTCCGGAGAACCATAGCAATCTTCAACGACGATTCCAGCTCCTGTCCCGCACATTGCAGGCGGTCGAAGAGCTCATCCAGCTCGAAAAGATGCCTCTCCATGTCCGGTCCCTCTGCATTCCCTTCGACCAGATTGAGATTGCAAATACGCTTCAAAAGAGAAACGCGGGAAGTCATAGTTGCCTTCTCATGGTACGCCTTTAGTTTGGTCCACGCATCTTGTGCCGTCGTGGCGCCCTTCACCAGATGCATCTGGCTGTCCTCCAAAAACAACACTATTGTCGCAAGTGCCTTCTGGTTCGCCTTCTTCCAAGCCGCTGTAGTCGGTTCAGGCTCTGTCTCCTCCACCGCAAACCAATAATCCGCACTTTCCAAGTCGAATAGTTGCTGTTTTTGAGAAGCGGGAACGGAATTTTCTCAGACATTTTCTTCTTGCGTACCGACCCGCATAGAAGAATACAGCTGACATTCCAAACACTAAGTTTCTCCTAACTGTTAATGTAACAGTAACACAAACAGTTGTTGTCATGTTTAACAACATAAACCCTAGCGCTATACACTATAAAGAACGTTTTGTGTAATGTATGTCAATCAGTAACAGTATATTATAGTGTTCACACATTGTCGAATGACATGAAAACTAAAACTTGTGAGAAATGGTGGCAGTGTAGGATCACCTCATGCCAAACGGTTTATGCCTACAATGGCTCAACACACTAACTCATATGCATTTCACTCTATGAAACAAATGCCTAACAATTTATCAGATGGTTGTACGTATTTGTATTTGTATCAATATTTTATTTTATGTATTCGCGCAGCGCTGCCTGTCAGAGAAGGAAAGAAAAAAAGCAAAACAAATATTTTCAGCAAGTTTGTTCTGCAAATATTGTGCGTTTAGCACTAAATTGATTTCCGAAAAAACTTCATTGACTTCCGCTGCCTTTCCTATGCGGTAAACATAACGTCGGAAGTAGTGCGCTGTACAGTAAATCTGGTTTGCTATACAGCGCACTACTTCCGACGTAATGTTTAACGCATAGGAAAGGCAGCGGAAGTCAATGAAGTTTTTTCGGAAATCAATTTAGTGCTAAACGCACAATATGAAATACTCGGTCAGTTTGATAAAAAAAAAATCGCGCTCGAGGTACTAAAACCGTGGAGAATGAAGTGATATAACCTTCTGCGGCTACCAGCAATAAAAAATAGGTGAGTTACAATACGATCAGCAAATAGGAGAAGTTTGATACATTCTATTTATTTCAGTTTTTTTGGTATTCACGCGCCGGAGTGCAGGATTGGAAATGGACCCCATCGATGTTGAGCTTTTTCCGGCGAGAGGCTAGATAATTTGGAAACTGCAGCTTGGATGAAGGATCGCGTTAAAAAGGATTGCTACCATGCATTGGAATCCGTTCCCACAGTAATGTCAGTGCTTGAAATCGACTGCTTAGGTTAGTCCAGACCAGACAAGTGAAAGCTCGGGTTCAATACATTTCGCATGAAAAATCGTTATCACCGGCGAAAAGCGTATATTTTATTTGCATGTATTCATTACGTTGAATTAAGAAAAAAATGCTAGGAAATTTTTAAGTGTTAAAATAATTTCGGGAAATTGCATAAATGGTTGTATTTCAGTGTAATTCATAAAAAAAAGTTATGTAATTGGCTGCATTGTAGAAAAGAAAATGACATAAAATAAAATCAACAGAACCGCACGTCGTATTTTTATTTGAACTGTATGAAATCTATGTACTATAAGCTTATGGAACTATAATGCATTGTAAAGCAATAATTAGACAAACAGTGCTTATTTTTATTTTGCTTTTATAGGTCAACTGTTCAAAAACTGTTTACCTAACAGTGAGCTGAGCAAAAAATGGATAGTATATTGACCTTTTGACAAACTGTAATCGAAAAATTTTGTTCGAGAAAATGGGCGTTTTTTTATTGTAACATAACTTAACCGCCTATTCCACATACTGTAATTTGCTCGATAACCATCTGTCACACTGTTGAAACCGTTTATGGTATTGTTGGTTTATTGTTACTGTGGGAGTTTTCCTATACTGTTGATATACTGTAGTAAATAGTTGTCAACAGTATGGTGAACAGTACGAGTATGGTTCATGATTATGCGGGGAAACTTTTGTCCTGCACTGTTAGTCACAACAACACTGTAATCGTTCGTCGATCACTGTCCCAGTCTGCTGCACTACCACATGCGCGACGAAATCTTCCTGGATGTCCTCTTCTAAACGTTCTCACATCCGAATCGTTTGTATCACCACCAGTCCGTTTATTCGCAGTAGCCGCCCGAGAAAAACTATCACACGTCGAACGAAACACAACGCAATCGGTGTCTGTTTTCCCGCTGATCAAGTTCTTCTTCTTCGCTCACTGCTCTTCAGCTTTAAGACAGCAAACTCTTCCGCTCTCACGATGACCGCAAACAGCCAAGTCGACGCTCCGAACGGGTACCGACAACCACACCACAAACGCGCCGAAAACGAGCCAACCGCAACGACATCAACCAAGCACAAAACTTTTCCACCCGGCGGGGCACAACTCCGGTCGTTTTCGCGAGGTCGAAAAAAGTCTCACTTTTCTTCTGCACGGTCTGGGCACATTACCTGTTGGAAACCGGCGGAACAGGTGCACAGCGGAATGGCCTACGGCGGAAGACAACCGACTAGGGACTCGCGCGATCGCAGAAAGAAAAAGCGGAGACTCGTCAATAAACACTTTTATTGGTACGCGGTTCGATGTGGAATGACAACAAAATGAACGACACACGACTACTCTAGTTGTTTATTATTTCTCCCTATCGTGCCGTCCGCTCGGCTGCTTACACGAATGTGCATTGGCGGCGGGTGAAAATATCGCCCCCACCAACAGTTTTAACTCAAAGTTGGGTTGTTTTCTCCCTCGCCCCACCGCAATGTTGTCAAAAACAAAGAGAGAAGCACCGACGCATCCGCTGCTCTTCCGTGGAAGAAGCCAAATTTGGGTTTTCTTGAGTTAACCCAAATTTGCGTCATTTGAGGCCTCCGTTGGGTGAAAATAACTTACCAGTGCACTCAGAAATAAAAGTATACACGGAATTACTATTATTTATGCATTTTGTATCCGCATCTCTTTCACTCTCTTTCTGTTTTCATGCTATCTGCCGTTTAGCCTGGGTTGAAGAGAAGTATTTTGTCAACCCAGGCGAAGCACCAGATAGCATGAAAACAGAAAGAGAGTGAGAGAGATACGGATACAAAATGCATAAATAATAGTAATTCCGTGTATACTTTTATTTCTGAGTGTGGGTTAATTTTTTTGCCGCTCTCAAACGAGAACTACTCACTCACCACTTTCGCTGTTTGACGCAAATTTGAGTTATTCCACGGAAGACCGGGATTGCGTCAAAACAACTTAAATTTGGGTTGATTTGTAGTTCCGTGTACATCAGCAACGGTTCACGGCAAAATCGCTCAGCTGACAATCGAAGTTTCCCCACACGCGAAAATAGAAATACACTAGAACTCTAATGGCGCTGTAGTCACTTTTCTCAATTAATTATTCCAATAACTTTAATTGCAATAATTCACTATTTTCAAGTGTCCTTCTTGAGAGGATCTTTTGTTTTGGTAAACAAAATTAACTTGACACTTCTACACTGAACGGCGGCTTGCGGTGAAAATTACTATTCTGAGGGTCAATTTAAATACACAACGCTACTAAATTTGTGCAGACTGATTTTTGTTTCAATTCAACAGAATTATGTTTTCAATTTTACCATGGACTCGATTTTCAATTAAAAAAAGTTTCTGTTGGTAACCGGATTCGAACCAAGAACCTTGACATCACCAGGCTCGCACGCTACCACTCGGCTATCGAACCGGTTGATGTGAGAAGAATCAAAACGCACACAAGAAGCGTTGGTGGGTCGATGATCATGTTTTTCCACAAATTTAAAAACATTTTTATGCTTGCCATTACTGCAAGCCGCCTTTCAGTGTAGTACGGTAGTACCGCTGCACTGAAAGGCGGTTTGCAGTAATGACGACCATAAAAATGTTTTTAAATTTACCATGGCAAAACATGATCATCGACCCACCAACGCTTGTGTGCGTTTTGTTTCTTCTCACATCAACCGGTTCGATAGCCGAGTGGTAGCGTGCGAGCCTGGTGATGTCAAGGTTCTTGGTTCGAATCCGGTTGCCACCAGAAACTTTTTTTAATTGAAAATCGAGTCCATGGTAAAATTGAAAACATAATTCTGTTGAATGGGCTACCAGCTTGGTGGGCGCCCACTGTTGATCAGCAGGAGCAAATTCATTTTATTTTGTATGGCGAAAAGCATCTAAACTCGAATTTCTCGGAATGGAAAGCTTTTCTCGGAAAAATATTTGGTAGGCACCAAACTGGTCATCATTGTGCACAACAGCTACCAAATATTTTTTCGAATAATGTCTTCCACTTCGAGAATTACGCCTGTAGATGCTATTCGCCATACAATATTTTTGCGATTTACTTTTAGCGATTTTTCGCGCATAGGGGCTGTCCATAAACCACGTGGTCATGAGGGGGTGGGTTCGGCCAATGATCATTTTGTATGGCCGTATAAAAAATTTTGTGTGCACTAATGACCACGCGGGGGGGGGGGGATGGGGGTTCAGAAGTCCCAAAAAAATGACCACGTGGTTTATGGATAGCCCCATAGAAGCTAGCGTCACATTGGTCAATGCGGAGAGTAGGAAAACAGCCAAAGCATTTAATTCATTGAAACGAAACTCAGTCTGCACAAATTTAGTGGCGTTGGGTATTTAAATTGACCCTCAGAATAGTAATTTTCACTGCAAGCCGCCGTTCAGTGTGCTGACGCTGTTAGGGCGTGGCAAACTAGATGTTAGTCACACGAACAGTCGCGACATTGAACTTCTGTGGCTAGTCCACAATACATCAGATACAGCTGGGAAGGCGAATGGCGAAATTCTAACGAGAGCTTCCTGCGTAGAGTAAAAGGCACAACAATTCGCTGGCTGGACAGGAAATGTTTTCCATTAGTGCGACTCATACTTTTGATGAAGCACCACATAGCCAGGGTTGCCACTACATTTTTGAACTTAGGGAAGATTCAAAAATTACGTCCATCGTTTTTCGGGATTTCTAGACCCCCCCTCCCCCCTCTGTCACGCAATTTCCCTATACCCAATACACGTACTGTCACACTTTTCTAGACCCCCCCCTCCCCCAAATGTTGGACGTAATTTTTGAACGCTCCCTTATCTGGCAAGTCCGTAATAAAAAATCTGGCAAAATCTGGCTAAACGTTGCTAAGAAAATCCTAAACTTTGATCAAATTTGTGCTGAATTTATGGTTTGAATAATAAAGCAGTTTTCAATAATATTTGTTTTATTAGATTGGAATGCCTTCAAAACAATTTCATATGTAATATGATAAAAATCATTATCAGTAGTTCAAAATTATCTTAAATTTTAGTATTGTGTTCAAGGTGTAAAATGTTTACAGTTATTGAGAAAGAACAGAGCTAACTGGACTATTTCTGCATTGAATATTCAAAGCAAAAATACATTGATGTGTCCCTTGCCGTTTCCCCTCTTCGTCGACTCAGTGATTTTAGTCAATAACGAAGTCGAACAAGAATTATTCACGAGTATAGCTACAATTTCCACCAAACCAACTAAACAGTATACAAGCTGTGTAACTCATATTTCTTCAAATGTATCAAAAACGCAAATGTAATTTTGTACTTAGATAACATAATTACAAATATTCTCTAAATCTTATTCAGCTGAAAAACGAGAACCGACAATAATTATCGATGATTATTTGAATGTGCAAGAAAATTAACGAGTTTTCGGCAAACAGATTAAGATAAAAGACGCCGAATTTTGAGTTGGCTCAAAATTGTTGGATCGATAAGATAATTTTTCAAAATACCAAGGAGGAGTTGCGTTGATAAATAATCTGGCTTGAAATAAAAAAATCTGGCAAAATCAATGGTTTCTCTTTTTGTCTTTTTGCCACCTGAAAATCTGGCAGCGCCAGATAAATCTGGCATAATGGCAACCCTGCACACAGCAGCGACTCATACAATTGGGGTGTTTAGTGAATAAAATATTGCAATTTTCTATAGCCTAATCGAAAGAGCACATTTTTCTGTTATACTATTTTGTCAGCAGCACTGCTGCTGCCGTTGTTGCATGGGGTGGCGGGAGGCATCACCACCCCAGAAACAGCAGCAGCCAAGGCAGCAGCTACAGTGCTGCTAATAAAACAAAACAAAAAGCCGTTCGTTTGATCACTAATCGGTAATAAATTAATAACTTTTTTCACAAGCTTCCAATCGATTTGCGGTCTTCGAAGGAAAGTTTTATAAATGATTTTTCTACTAGAAACATTAATCGATTTGAATTAAGGAGACAAGGGGCGACCTCTAGGATTTTTGATCTGAAAGTGTAACTTTTCCCATAGTAAATCCTATGCAAACTTTGAACCGCTTGCGCTAAATTATAGTTTCACCGATTGCGCTGAAATTTTGTACAGATCATATATGACCTAAATGGAATCAAAAAAGTCGACTGGAGCGAGAATTTGATGTTTATCCCATACTAGTGGTCACCATTGTGCACAACCACTACCAAATATTTTTTCGAATAATGTATTTCACTTCGAGAAATTTGCCTTTAGATTGTATTCGCCATACAATATTTTTGCGATTTACTTTTAGCGATTTTTCGCGCATAGAAGCTAGCGCCACATTGGTCGATGCGGAGAGTAGGAAAACAGCCGATGTAGTTAATTCATTCATTCATGTGCTAATTTGCCTGCGTAATCGGGTATTGGTTGCATATACTTTGGATGTGGTTTGGCACATGGATATTTGCCATTAAGTATGAGGCAATTTTCCTGAGTGTAGAGCGTTACGTAATTTGTGGACGGCGCCTAGGTACATAGAAAATTTCTTCAAGAAATCGGTCAAGAATTTTCTTGAGCGATTCCTTTCGAACACGAAATTCTAGATTGAGTTTAAATAAGGGCGAAAGTAACAATCTAGAAGTCTTTTCCAACATTTGGGCGAGGTTTTGGGTCTTTTTGACAAGTTTTGCGCGATTTTCAGAAAAACAAAACTTGTGGCAGCCCTGCCGATCTGTCAAATCGAAAGCCACAGTTGACCTCGACACAACCGCTTGAAACCGTCCAGAGCAGTGTGCGTGCAAGTCCCGTGACACACGCGTGTGTGTGTTGGTTACTCCCTCGTACGAAATTTTCATTCCATCGTCCACCTCTGACGAACTGCAGCAGTACAGGTTGGCCAGTCTTCATTCCGTTCCGTCTCTCAGCCAGTCAGTCTTGTGATACCATTTTGCTTCGCTCGACGGTGTGTGGCGTTTGCAAATTTCCCATCATCTCCGAGGTAGAACTGCGTAAGTGTTTTTTTAGTAATTTGGATGGAGGATTTGTGTGGTCGCGAGTGCTGAAGTTTTGGATTATTTCCCGGAGGAATCTGGAGGGGGAACGTTTTCGCGAATTTTCATCGGTCAGGAGATCGATTTTTCATCTTCTTTTTCGTGGTCCATCAGAAGACGAGCTGTCAAAGTAGTAGGACTTCCCTGGCGATTCGTTCGATTGGGAATCGAAAATTGCGAAGTGTTTTGCTGTAATTCAGGATTATTTGGGGCAATTTCCGGTAGAGCATTCGTGGATTTGTGTTTTTTTGTTAATCAAGTTTTGAATTTAGCTAGTGATTAGAGAAAAATAAGGTTTGGTCACATGACCTCTACCACCTGATTGGAAGTGTTTTGAACAGGGCCTGAGATGGATGTTGACACTAGAATAGGAATTTCTGCGCTTGTGGCCACCCAAGAATGGGACAACTTCCTAACTCTTGGTTTCAGAACAAGGATGCTAATCATTTTGTGTTTTTATTTGCAGGGCACCTAAGAGCAGAAAGCGGAGCAGGAGGAACGAATCGGAACAATGTCCACTCTGAAGAAGATCTCCGATGAGGACCGCGAGTCCAAATTCGGATACGTGTTCGCCGTATCCGGTCCCGGTAAGTAGCAGTCCTAGTGGGCCCACCATTACGCATCGATTCCGTCAAGTGTTTGGGGGAAGAATTTCGCTTCCAAAGATTCCCAGT